>NC_052535.1:88899753-89054453 GCF_016699485.2 Gallus gallus
GCCACTTCGTGCACATGGTAAATATTTGGAAGGGACGTATCGTGAGATCAGCCCAGGCATCTGTGCTGTATTTAGGGAATATTTGGCTGATAATTGAGCTGAGATTAAGCTGGGTTTAGATGTGAAGGCTGTAAAGTTTTCAGCAGAAGAGCCCTGATTTTAGCTGATAAGGAGGAGCTCGCTGGAGGGAGAGGAAGCAGCACAGAGCTTCCTACAGAAAAGAGCATTTTAAAGCTCTTTTTTCCCCGTAGCGCCAACAATTCCCTCTTCAGATTGAAACACCAATAATATCAGCAGCTTTCCAAAAACATGATAGGGAACCTGTTTGCATTCATTATGCCTACTAGTTGTTTTTTGGGTCTCCTGTTTGCAGTCTTCAGCTGCTGTCCTACTTCCTTCTGCTGCCTGCACTTCTTCACATCACAAACCATCCAAGTGGTAGAAAAGAGACAAAAATGGAATTAAATCTGCACCACTCATCATATACCTTTTGGCCAGATTTGCTACCCACGGCCTCATCCATCCCATCCCATTGCAAAGAGCCAACAGCTGTTAAGTGCAATGGGAGCGAACTTCATGCTCTGTGGTGTTGGTTTGTATGCACTCCCTGTTATCAGTGCTCAGCTTTGTGTTTTCAATTTCGGGCTGTTAGCATTCATCCAAAGGCTTGAATCATAAAATCATAGAATTGTTCAGGTTGGAAAAGACCTTAAAGATCATCGAGTCTAACCACAACCTAACTATACTACCCTAACTCTAACAGCCCTCTGTTAGATCACATCCCTGAGCACCACATCCAAACGGTTATTAAACACATTCAGGGATGGTGACTCAACCACCTCCCTGAGGAGCCCATTCTAGTGCTTAACAACCCTTTCTGTAAAGAAGTGTTTCCTGATATCCAACCTAAACTTACCCTGGTGCAACTTAAGGCCATTTCCCCTCATCCTGTCACCTATCACTAGTGAGAAGAGACCAACCCCGCTCTGCTGCAATCACCTTTCAGGCATTTGGAGAGAGCAATAAGGTCTCCCCTCAGCCTCCTCTTCCCCAGACAAATGTGGCTGTTATTGAGTTCCTGGCACAGATGGAGGCGGTGTTGTGGCTGAGCAGTGAGCAGTCCGTTCCCCAGCCCCTGTGTCACTCCCAAGGTAGATATCAGGGACAAGGTAAATACAAATTTTTAATCTAGATTCATTTACCACAAATTATGGCCGGACGTTTGTTCATCTCTGCCTCGGAGGACATACACATTACCCCAAGAATATGATTTTTAAAACTTAATACTCTGTATTTATAGAAAATTGCTTGTAACTTATTTTACAAATGTTCAGCCAGCTTTTAATGGCACAATTTAAAAACTTGCAAATGGAATTTGACCCTTTTTCGGCAAAGTGAAATCATCTGAAGAAGCGAAATCAAATAATAAAGTTAAACTGTTTCAATAATGTTCCCCTTCTCTTCCCCCACCATAAGACTTTTGCTTTATTTTAATTTCCTTGCTGGAAATTGAAAACCATGTAAGAGTTATTTGATCAAACCACAGAAATATGTTTTCTTGTTAAGGAAAAATAGTCTCGGCAGTATTTTTTATACGTTCTGAAAAGCAATATTCTGGCAGTGTATTACAGAGCCTAAATAAAATTGATGCTGTGTTTTTTAAATTGCACAAAATATTTATTGTTCTGGCCATTAGTTTGATGTGACATCTTATTAACCTTTAGAGTTTGTCAAATATAAGCAGCACAGGGAGAAATAATGACAGGAAATAAAATTAAAAAGAAAAAAGGATAGTTTTTTTAGGGTTGAACACCATCCAATGGGACTTGATTGTGAAAAGCATTTGGCTGTGAAATTGTCTCCCAAGGGAGCTGGTGGTGCACTCTACACTTGGGTCAAGTAGAAACAGCCCAAACAGAGCACTGGAAAATACAGTATTTGTGTAGAAAATATTACCATACTATCAGACTAATTAGATGACTTAATAGGGCACTTCCAGCCTTTAGCTCTTACAATTGTTTAAGCTTTACCCGTATTAAGGACGTATCAAAACCCATAAATAGCAGAAATAGCTTGGTTGTTTAGTGGTGCTCTTGGCCAATAAAGGCATCTCTGGGAAATTGCTGAGGACGGGTTCTCACTGCTCCCAGGAGCAATGGGCTCATGTCAGCACTCTGTAAAACACCATTACCTTTCTGTTTCCATCCAAAATCACTGATTCCAAGCACTGCCCAATGCAAAACTAGGAACAGTGCATCCCGGTTAAGAAGCAAGTGCTACATGGATTTTCAGTCTTCGTTGTTTGTTCTTTCCTAAAGAGTTTGGCCTCATCCACTTGACCCCCACCCTGTAGATACTTCTAAGCATTGGTAAGAACTTCTTTCTCCAGGTGAACATCCCGAGACTCTCAGTCTGACTCCATCAGGAGGTGTTCCAAGCCCCCACCATCTCTGCAGCCCACTGCTGGGCTCTCTCCACCAGAGCTCATGGTCAACTATTGGCCAACTGTTGGCCTCCAGGACACTCCCACCACCCACCTGGCCCCTCTGTGCTCTGCTGGTTCCAAGTCCCAGCCTCTGGATTGCTGATGGCAGAGTCTCTTGCAGAGTTTTCCTGCTCTTCTTCCATTTTTTCAGATTCAAGTGGCATTTTGGCTGTTCTCAGTTGACCCAATGCACCAAAGGCAAGGTCTTGTTATCCCATTAGCTGCTCCCCTGCAGCAGCTGACCGCCCGCTGTCCCCTTTGGGGTGGGACACTGCGGTTTGGGCACAGCATGAAGCACACATCATGTACCAACTGTCTGATGGAGGCACCTTATTTGCATAGATTTGAATAATGTGTACTTTATTGTGCCATTAAGCCTTCAATAAAAAGGAATTGCACTGTATAATTCAACAATGGGTTTATCAAAACACTCTAAATGACAGTCTCTGGCAGAGGCTGCCTTTAACTGTCTGATGAAAGGTGTTAAGAAGTTTGGAGATCTACTGTTTTCTTTATTATTTTTCTTTAAGTGGGCCATTAAAAGCCACCTGTTAGACTGAAGCGCAAGCATTTATGATGATCTAATCTCTGCTTCCTAAATCCACTCTGGAGCACAAGTCTTATGGGGAGCCACTGTGGGAGCTGGGATGGGTCAGTCTGGAGGAGAGGATGCTCAGAGGAGACCTTATGGCTCTGTACAACTGCTTGAAAGGAGGTTGGAGTGAGGTGGGGGTCTGCCACTTCTCCCAGTTAACAGTGATAGAATGAGAGGTGATGGCCTCAAGTCGTGTCAGGGGAGTGTCAGGTTGGATATTAGGGAATATTTCTTCTTGTAAGGAGAGGTAATGCATTGGAACAGGATCCAGTGGTGGAGTCACCATTCCTGGAGGTGGAGATGTGGCACTGAGGGACATAGTCAGTGGGCATGGTGGGATGGGTTGGGGTTGGACTTGGTGATCTTAGAGGTCTTTTCCAACATTGACGACTCTTTGGTTCATCGATTCTTTTGCTTGCATGGAATTGAGCTTTCCCATTGCTTGGCTGTGACTCACCCCACCAGGCTGTGCTTTGTCACCCGGCCTAGGGACTGTGCTCTGCCACGAGATGTGAGTCACAGATCAGAACGCTGCTGCCTGAACTGCTGCTGTCATAAATAAATTCACAGGACTTCATTCTTTATGCCACTCTTGCTGTTGCTGGCTGCAGTTTGTCTCAGGAAAATGGGTGGTTTTGATGGACACGAGACCATTTTTCCACTTCTTGATTTAAGACCAGGATTAGCCGCAAGAAGATAATCTTGTTCTTAGCGTATTCCCTTCAAATTAGCTTGCAACTGCCTGGCAGATTTTGGATGCATCTTTATATAAAGTATATGTCCTTGCTTGGCATGATAAGTAGAGTCCTGCCAGCACTGAAGTATTCACCATGTTTGGCTTTTCTAGCAGGGCAACGTGGGAATGGGGCAGACCCAGAGGCCTACCCTGTCCATGGTGCTTCAGATGGATTGAAAGTTCATGGCAGCACAAGGGCTGGGCTCAGCCCAGGCTAATAACACTGAGGTTGTGTGTCCACATGGCCAAGGTCTGCTGCCACACCTGGGGACAGCTCCAGTGACACATGGGATCCATGGTCCCATGCGGGATCAGGGGGACAGATAGGAGGAAAGCGTTTGACCTTGAGGAACAAAATAAACATAAAAAACCCACGGAAATGGAAAGATAGTGCCCACAGGGACTCATAATGAAAGTTTCTGCTGCATTCTGCAGGTTCATTAGTTAGAAAGGGCAGAGGAGGAAAAGGGATCCTGCTTGGGGCTGAGATGAGCTAAATTACCCTCAGAGTCCCTTCAGCTCTTTGACCGAGAGCTGCATAATGAACTTGATTTTCCCTTCCTTACATTCTTAGCGTGTGCAGGAGGATCGGGATGCTTTGATACCACTCTCAATTCACTCTTCATCCAGAGCAGAGAGGCACTGCCAGGAGAAGTGGAGAAGGGAACGTTTGTGCTCAGAGGAGAAATTCAGAGTGTTGCTCATTCCGATGAGCCAAAGAGAGGTGGGGGTGTTCAGCACAGGGTGAGCGTCAGGGTGCTGAGGAACGTGAGCTGGGCGAGTGCCTTCTCATGGGGAAGAATTGAGGTTCAGAAGAAGTGTGTGGTGTGAAAGCAGTGAGAGCAGTGGGTCGCTGGGAAGGACTGGCATAGGTGACCACGCAGGTAGGAGGAGTGACTGCTTTTGAAGCAGAGCGTTATGCTTTCATGTGCAGCCAGCTGCCCCAGCAGGGGTTGGGTTCAGCATCCACAAGAAGGGCTGAGCATCACCATGCCGGCATTTAAGTCAGCTTGCATTGAACAACTGGTGCTGGGAAGCAGCAGAGGTGCAGAAGCGATTAATCCAGTAGGACTTAAAAGCAAATACATTAAAAAGAGGTTGTAGAAGATGATCTCTTTTTGGCTTGTTTGCTCGCTCCTTCATATTTCCCCCCCATACTTGCTCGTATTCATAGAATCCTAGAATGGCCTGGGTTGAAAAGGACCACAATGATCATCTGGTTTCAACCCCCCTGCTATGTGCAGGGTCACCAACCAGTAGACCAGGCTGCCCAGAGCCACATCCAGCCTGGCCTTGAATGCCTCCAGGGATGGGGCATCCACAACCTCCTTGGGCAACCTGTTCCAGTGCGTCACCACCCTCTAGGTGAAAAACTTCCTCCTAATATCCAACCTAAACCTACCCTGTCTCAGTTTAAAACCATTCCCCCTTGTCCTATCCCTATCTTTGCTGAGGATGAGGATGGGAAGGTGCTTGGTACTCCCTGCATGACAATAAACTGGGCTCAGTGCACGCTCCTGCTCCACACCGTGCTTCTGCAGTTGCCTTCTCCGTGCTCTCTCCATTACCTCTGGTAATTGAGCCGCTGGTGGGATATAGCAAAGGGTATGCTTGGGTGCTTTGTGGGAAAAGCATTCTTTCGAGCTGGAGCCCTTTGTTGGGGGCTGGGAGAAGACAGAGAAATCTGCAGTCATAAAGCAGGCAGACTGCAGCTGACGTTGTTAGTCTGTACAATATGTATTCATCCGCCTTGCACAGACTTAACAAATGGGTGTTGTGATCATTACAGTGGATAGGAGATATGAAAGCGATTTGAAGCTTTGTTTTCCTTGCTTTGTTTTTTTGTTTTTACTGCACAGAGGTGATTTCATTGCGTTGTTTGACTCCTGTTGCTTTTCTCAGTGTCGTGCCTTGTATTGAGTTCCTGTCGAGCACTGAAGTACAGAAGTACCACTGTATGCCTAATGAAAAAAGCAATAATTATTTCATTAATATCAGGACAGAGTTTAGAGTTTGTCTGCATCAAACAAGAAATCACTGACTGTATCAAGTCAAAGTGTTTCTCAGCTTTTTTGCTAACATGAATCAAAAGCAAGCAGTCTCTTGAACCTGCACTTACAGACTGAAGCTTGCACTTCCAACTTATTCTTGTGACATCCCACAATAAAGCTGATCACACATGACTGTGGGTAGGATTGGGGTCTGGCTCGGGTAAGGTAAGGTTTTGGTTTCTGGGCAATGCTGTTGCTTTTCCTCTCTCTAATAACATGTTAGAGTAAAGCAGAGCTCTTGGAATGAGTCCAAAGGAGGGCCACTGGGATGATCAGAGGGCTGGAGCACCTCTCCTATGAGGAAAGGTTGAGGGAACTGGGCTTGTTCAGCTTGGAGAAGAGAAGGCTCCGGGGAGACCTAATTGTGGCCTTCCAGTACTTGATGGGAGCGTATAAACAGGAAGGGGAACGGCTGTTTACAAGGGTGGGTAGTGATAGGACAAGGGGGAATGGTTTTAAACTGAGACAGGAGAGGTTAGGTTGGATATGAGGAGGAAGTTTTTCACTCAGAGGGTGGTGACGCACTGGAACAGGTTGCCCAAGGAGGTTGTGGGTGCCCCATCCCTGCAGACATTCAAGGCCAGGCTGGATGTGGCTCTGGGCAGCCTGGTGTGGTGGTTGGTGACCCTGCACATAGCAGGGGGTTGGAACCAGATGATCATTGTGGTCCTTTTCAACCCAGGCCATTCTTTGATTCTGTGATATCATGGGAGGGGGTTTTTCAAAGGGTCTGCAATGAGGACAGGGCTGGCTGCTCATATCTTCATAGCTTTCACTTCACTTTTATCTGAAAACTATTTCATGGTCGTGGTTGTGATGTGTGAAACCTTCATAGAATCACAGAATCATTGAAGTCCCCATTCCCACCCTACCCCACCATGCCCACTGACCACATCCCTCAGTGCCACATCCCCACTGTCCTTAACACCTCCAGTGATGCTGAAACTGAATTGGAAGACAGAACTGGAGGACAGCTTAGAGCAAAGGAAAAGGATATAGGAGCTATGGGAGTCAGTGTTCTTTGCTGTGTTAATGCACACAGGGCTGAGCTCTGGCAATGGGACATGGAGCGCGGGGTCACCGGTTGTGATAATGCTGCTGATGGGTTTGAAGAGAAAAAAAGTCTTAATCCCATTGTTTAGCATAAACTGCTCCTTTGTTATTGAATTTAGGGAGAAATACAAGCCCTGTGCAGGGCTTGACTTTTTAATAGCTATATTTTATTAGGTAAGTGTGTTTTTTATGATGACTCGGGTTTTGGTGGTTACTAACATTGGTTTTAGCTTTGCTAGCGATGCGCTGGAAATTTGCCAAGCACGGCAATACAGTTCATGCCCTGAAGCTTGTACAGTCTCAAAAAGGAGGATGCTGCAGGAGGAGGGAGGGTGTGATGCTCTCTCTAACATTTGTTTCTCCTCTTCCTTCCCTCGCTGCAGACCGTGCCGAAGCCGATAGCGCTGGAGCCGTGCTTTGGTAACAAAGCAGCCGTTCTCTCTGTATTTGTGAGGTTGCCTCGAGGGGTTGGGGGTATCCCACCACCAGGACAGTCAGGTGAGGAATATCCTTTGTCTCCACTGCCTTGGTATTAACCTCTGTGCTCCCTCCCCAGACTCACATTCACCTTACGGCTTTGCGCTTGATCCCGCAGTGATTGCTGTATCCACACTGCAGCTGGCATGGATGTGCTCAGGTTATTTGAAGCTGGCTTGGGCCCTGCTAGCTTCCTGCCTATAGTTTGACTCCATTTCTTGGGTCACTTGGTGGATGAACACTTGTTATTTGGATTACAATTTCATTTACTGCTGTGAAAAAGTGAGATTCATTGCAGATAGGCTCTCAGTAGTTAGTCATGACAGTAACTTGTCTTCAAGCGTGTTCTCTGCATTCCCAGCTCCATCCAAAGCGGGATACCGGGTCATAGAATTTTGGAGAAGACCACTAACATCCCCAAGTCCAACCCCAACCCACCCCCACCCCTCAGTGCCACATTACCATGGTTCTTGGACACCTCCAGGGACAGTGACCCCATACTCCCTGGGCAGTCCATGCCAGTGCCTGACTCCTCTTTCCAAGACCAAGTGTTTCCTAGTACCCAACCTGACCCTCCCCTGGCACAACTTGAAGCCATCACCTCTCATCCTATTGCTGTTACCTTGGAGCAGTTACCTTCCAAAGCATCCTCTTAGCAGATCCATCAAGTTTTTCCATCCATCTTAAGGTCTCCCAGCCCCTTCTCACCTTAACCTCATTGCATACTGCTGAGACTTAATCTGCTTGGGAGTTTGTGTTTTAACTGTGCTTTCTCCAATGACTGGTGAGCATGGATCTTCAAAGGTTATTAATTGACTTTGAGATGGGATGGTTTGGATGGGAGCTGCGTTGAGCTGAATCCCAGATGGCCACTGGTATTTACCTGTGTTTATGCTGGGAGGAGGCTGCAGAGCTGAGGGATGTCCAGGAGGTGCAGTGAAACCTCCATGCACAGGTGCTTTGAGCATTTATTTTAGTGCATTTACTGATGTAGAAAAGGACTACTCCCTTTAATATTACTGGTTGAACATCCATTAATACCTACTCATCTTATTTCCAGTTTTTTTTTCTACAGCATTTGCTTTCAATAGAACAGGCAGCATTTAAAAGCCTATTTCAGTATAGCCACTAAAGTTTAATCTCTAAACCAGAATGCTTTCTTTTTTTTTTTTTCTTAAGAACTCAAAGCACGATATTCATTTTGTGGCTCAGAGGGTTTTTCTCAGCTAGGGTGGAAGAGTTTGTTTCTGTGACTGTTTTGTTTTGCTGCCTCAGGTCTTGCTGTGGCCAGTGCACTGGTGGACATTTCACAACAGATGCCAATTGCCTACAAAGAGAAATCGGGTGCAATACGAAATCGGAAACAGCAGCCCCCTGCACAGCCAGGAACCTGTATTTGATGCATGGACATCAGAAACTCTATAGGGTTTTAATCAAAATGGAGAAGTACCACCAAGGAGGAGGAGGAGGAGGAGGAGGAAGATTCTCAAGTTGTGTGTCACAAGAGACTAGAAGCACTCGGAAAAACACAGCTTCCTTGAACCCAACCTTTTCTCTCATCTACGTGATAGTTGGCTTTATTTGGCAACTGCTCCACTTAAGTTTTACTGACACGTGGCTTCAGATTGCGCCTTTGTTTTCTTCAAGTTTAAAGTAAAATAATTTTCTTGCAGGTCCAGTAACATCCGATCGCCACCGTTCATGGTCAGTGTAAATAGAACAGTAGTCCTATGAATGACACTCAGGTTTATACATGGAAAGTGCTTTGTAGTTCATGTATTTATCAAACTGTACAAAAAAAAAAAAAAAAGATGCAGTGTTTACAGGTGTCAGCTCTCAACACATAAACACTACTATTAATCTTCAGAGCATCTTCATCCTTTTTTTTTTATTATTCCCACATTATTTAAGTGGAACTCTCTTCCAGATACAGTTTTTGTTGCCATGGCCCACAGCATCAGGAAGGGGAAAGCTAGAGTGGCTCAGAGGGTGAGTTTGTATGTTGCTCAGACTGCTTGTTACACCTGGAGAAGTGGAACGTCACTGCTGAAGGACTCTGTGTTTACATAGTGTTAACCTACTTGGAGTACACCACACACAAGTGCCTAGACTTGAACAGATCTAGGGAGCAAGGAGACTACTACGCAGTTCTTTTAAACATAATTATGTCCCTTTTCAATATATATATGTGTACACAAACGTATACATACATATATATATATACGTATGGTCACCCAAGGCAACCTGTGTTCTTTACAGTATATCACATGTGGTCAGGGGAAAATGGCATTTTCCTGACCAGCAAACTTCTGAGCCAGATGGAAATATCTGGAGGGAAAGCAGAGTTTCGGAATCTCATAAGAAAGTCCCTGGTTTCACTGGTGCTTTTAATAGAAGCACTTTGTGTTCTGGGTCAGATATGTTACATTTCTTCTGCGTTGCTCTGCACAGTTTGGCCTCTTTCCTTCTCTCTTCCCTTGGCCTGTTTTTATGGGTACAATCTGAGCTGAGCTGTGCTGATGCAGAGAAACATCACTCCTCAGCTGTAAGACTTTGTCCCAGCTCCTCGGTGGGTGTAAAGAGCAGCACTCCACTAGCCAGAGGTTTGAAGATGAAGAATTTGTATAATAATCATAATTGAACAAAGGCAGAGCATCTTCATTGGGCCATGTTTGAATTTTCCATGATTTCTGTGATTAATTCTGGATGTTCCCCATTCAGGTCGAGCTGCTGTAGGTGTTGAAGTTGGCTTGGTGAAAGGAAGGGGCTTGCAAAGAGCGAGAAGAAGGTTTGGCTTTTGGGGGATGTATCAAATCATCCCATGGTTTTTAAAGTAAACTAGTCAGGATCATGGCTTGAGGCTCCAGGTTGGACTTTGCCCATCAATCTCCATACTGCCACACGAGATCGCCTCTGCTTCTGCTAGTTGTAGGGAATGCTGTGCCAAGACCATGAGGAGCTGGGATAGTGAAACCACTGGGAAGATGCTGAGGTGCCAAATGAGGTGTTAGTTGATCACTTGAAGTGTGGTTCCATTCAGATTGCTGGTTTCTGATGAGGACATCAGGTGGTTGTGGAAAGGAGAAGGGACAAATCTGGGGGAGCGAAGGGAAGAGCTATCAAATCTCTTCTCCAAAACGAAAACCAGTACCTGCATCTTTTTTTGTGCACATTTTGGCCGTCGCTCACATATCAGCCTCCTGTTCCTTTCTGTCAGTATGTGTTTCAAAGAGCCTTTTTGGAGCACGGCGTTGCAATAAAGGTGTGAGCTGCTGTGTGTATCCAGCTGGTGGTGATGGGGTCATCAGTCCCTGGTGGGCACATTCATCAATGTGTTCGATAACAAATCCGACAGAACAGCAGGAAAAAACATGGTGGGAATAATGCATATATCCATGTATGCATGTATGTATATATGCATGTATGTATGTATATCCCACAGTGTTTCTATACCAGAAGTGTAGAAGCCCACTGGGGAAGACTGAGGGAGGAAGAACGATGAACAGTGTCTTTCAGAATGAAGGGTTTAGACAATTAAGTCATAACTGATGCACAATTACCTCAGACAGATTCATCTCCTGAAGCTATTTTGTAACTTTCTATGTGTATAGGGCTAACCTGGACTAGGCTGTACCAGAGAAGTACTACTGGACTAAAATCCCTCCCCTGTGCTTACGTTCCCACTTTTGGTTCTGATGCACATCCTCACGCTCTGAGATATCTACTCCCACTTCTCCAACCCTTCTGGGGAGGAGAACTGCCAACCCAACCCGAGAAAACTCTTGTGCTGAAGTCTCTGTTCCGAACTGCAGGCCTGGAAGGGCGACGCGTTGTTAACGTTAGGAAAAATGATCTGATTTTCCCCCACAGAGAGCTGGGTGGTCCGGTCTCAAGAGGGGTGTAGCCACAGAGGTGTCAGAAAGGCAAAAGATGAGCAGAAATGATCCAGTGTTGACGATGGGCAGAACCAAAAAACGTAAATAGAGGAACAAGGCGTATTTATATAAATCAAACCCAACGGCGCCTGTTGGATGCGGCTCAGCTCTGCATCTCATCTCCATACTGATGAGGGAAAGAGAGAACTCTCATACATATCTCCACTGCAAACAGTTTCATCCCAGCTCAAAGGTAGAAGTGAGGCGAAGGTGGGAGCGCTGCCGGTGGTTCATCATCGGGCCAGTATCCCAAGTGAAGGATTTGTGGGGTGATTGAGCTTGGAGGTGAGGGAGGGGGAAGAGCGACGTTATTTCATGGGAGAATCTGTAAATAAATGGAAAATAACACACCGATTTTGCACTTGTACATAAACTATACAGTAGCGTGCAGAACGTGGGAAGATTTAAAGTGTATATAAACCAGAAAAAAAAAAAATATTGAATGTATTTTTGATGCATTTTAAATGACGTATGAGTTTTGTCTTAATAACTTCTTCGTATGATGGGTATTAGATGACTTTCCAGAGCTTTAAAGAAACATCATATTATATTCCTGATATCTTGTGGTATAAGGCAGGGAGGCAGAATTTGACTTGTATGTATTCAAATACTTTTCACTTAAGTGTACAAGAGAAGTTAAATAAAGCTCTTCTGTTTGAAAGGGAAAAAAAGTCTTGAAGGTAGGTAATAAATGTACTTAAAGTAGTCATTACGTGGAGGATTAAGTCAGCAGTTTAAGCCTCTACTGCTAAGATCATGCCAGTGATTTCCATTCAGAATCACTATTTTCAAGCATTTATAACTGGCTGAAATTCAGCGTTCAAGGTCTCAACCCATTCTATTTTTTTGAGAGTAGCCTTTAAAAAGAATGAAGAAATATTGGAGCCCTCCTTTTCTAGGAATCCTCAGTGCCACTGGATCTCCAAAGAATGCATTTGGCATTTGACATTGCCCATTGTGTAGCCTAGAAGTTTCTCTGGACCGTTGCAATGTTGAGCAATAGGAGACCTTGCCACAATACAGGTCGATGTGTTGGGTACAAGAAGATCTATGGGATGCAACTTTTGCATTATCGCCGCTCTCACGGGGCTTAAGATGTGCTGTATGGAAATATATGCCAAAAAATCACCTCTATGTGATGGGGTAATACCTGTGATCAGTGTGAAGTCGTAGTGTATAATGTACTGAAATGCGATGGTGTGGTACTGTAGGACCATGTTGGGCTGCACAAAGCCTTTCTTGGGTGCAGGCTTCCTTTGGGATACTGCGAGCACTGAATGTTCCGAAACATCACATTCTCTGTGCTTATATGTTTTCCAAAACGTGTCTTCTCCGGGTTCATGGTGTGGTTTTAGAAGGCAGCTCAATGAGAGGTTGGTGAGGTTTGATGAGATCCACGTTCACCCAAGAGGCCAAAACACGACGTCAACGCCAAGTACCACGGCACAGGGCCCCATCCCCGTCCTGAAGTCAGCTTTGGCTGCTTTTGCTTTTCTGCAAGACCCCAGGTTGGGGGCAGAGCCTCAGCCCTTCACCATAAGTCTTGGCAACCCCTTCCATCCCCACAGTTATGGATTTGTCGGTGCTGAGCATGCAGGAGAGTACAGATTTGCTCCTTACATGCCGGGAGCGACGCTTAACTCAATCCATCCAACTTACAGTAAGCTTGTTGGCATCTCTTCTACTCCTGCTCCCTCTTTATCTCCATTTGGGAATGCAGTGGGGACAGGAGGGAGTGCTTCAGGGTTGGGAGTGGGACCATGGGAAGGGAAGGGATGAGCACCCCTCCATTTTCAGCCATCCTGTTGGAATTTCGGTCACCTCCATGCTTTTTCTGTCTCTAGCCACTTAAATGAGGTGATTTTCCCATGCTGGGAATACAACAGTGTTGTGGATGTGCGGGTTGTTTTCCACTTCTGCGTCAGGTTTTGTTCTGTTTTGTAACCTTCTAACACTACACATGGACGATGTTGTGCGTCTTCCACGTACTGTAGTTCTGTAGGCATTTCCTCTCATTGACTCCACAAACCTCACCTGAAGACAGAAGGATAGAAGCTGTGGAGGAGTGTAACATGACGTCGGTCCATTTTTAAAACAGGAAGCAAAAAGAACATGAATAGAGGTTTTATATTACTCTGAAATTTGTGCACAATAAATGTTCTTTACACTAGGGTCCTTGAATTAACTCTATTCTGGATTATTATTATTATTTTTGTTTTGTTCTGTAATTATTTACGATTCTTATCTGTGTTCAGACTTGAGCTTAGTTTGTTAATATGTATAATTTAGCATTTATTGCATTCATATGTAAATATGAGCAAGTATTGTAAACTATTTCATTGCTGGGGACTGTGGGTGTTATACATACACACATTTAGGACTGCAGTTTTTGGTATAATTTTTTGTATTGTAAAATAACAGCTAATTTAAAGCAGGATCAAGGAAATTACTTGGAGGTCTGTGCATTTTAAATACAAATGTGAAGTACCTGTACATAAATAAAAGTAAATAATGCAAATCTTTCCTCTGAAATAAAAGGTAGACGATCTGGTTAAAAACTCCTTTCTTTCTTTTTTTTTTCCCCATCACTTTCTTCTTTCTTTCCCCTCTTTCTTGAGATGGGGGGGGGGGGGGAATAAATTGATTGTAGAGTTAGGGGTGAGGTTGTGGGATGTGTTTTTGCTGTGCACCAGGTGTCAGAGGAGGAGAAGAGGGTCATAGAGTCACCAAGGTTGGAAAAGACCTACGAGATCATCCAGTCCATCCATCCACCTATCACCAATAGTTCTCACTATTGAAGGACAGAGGCATCCTTCACCTCATCGTCTGCCAAAACCATCCCAAACCTGCATCACCACTTGGGGTGGAGGGTGCACTAGGGCACATAGGGCTGTAGAATCGTAGGATCCTTAAGGTTGGAAATGACCTCTAAGCTCATCAAGTCCAACTGTTGACCCATCCCCATCATGCTTGCTAACTGGGGTCCCTAAATAACCACATTGCAGCAAAACCAATTGGCAGAGAGTTTTGTCTTTCTCCTTGTGGGTTTTTGTTGTTCATAGACTGATCATAGAATGGTTTGAGTTGGAAGGGACCCTTAAAGGCCGTCTGGTCCAACTCCTCTGCAATGAGCAGGGACACCCACAGCTCCATCAGGTGCTCAGAGCTCTGTCCAGACTCTTGAGTGTCTCTGAACTTTCAGAGTTGGCCCTTTGGGGTCTCCAGATGTTTGGTTTTGGGGTGTTTTTCCTGGAAATGATGGAAAACCATTTCACTTGCTCTTGCTTCTGCCTTTGTCCCTGCCCCTGGTCAGTTTAGGAACGTGGCTAATGGGCGAGGTGGGGATGGGTCTTGGACTTGATAATCCTAGTGGTCTTTTCCAAACCGAACTTACTGATCCTATGATTCTGATATCTCTTTTCTGCCCAAAATTTAAGGTGATTCACAGGCATGCCTGAGCCAGCTTGCCGTGAGCAGGGACACTCAGGCCCACATTGCAGATGTCTTTTGGAGATCCTTAAGGATGCCCCTGCTGAAACCATGGACTGAGTCCCACCTCTGCTGTCCATCTTCATTGGGGCACCTGTCCCCATGTCCTCCAGCAAAGGCCCAGTGGGCTTTTGGGTGCTGACCTCAGGCTGAGAAACAGGAGAAACCCATCCGACCTGCAGTGTTTTCACAGCATGTTTCAGATTCCACTGGCTGGAACTTCCCCAGAATTTTTTCTGTGTATCTGTAAACACGAATTTCAGAGGAAAAAGTGCAACACTGGACTCAAGAGTCATGATGGGTCCCTCCTATCTCAAGATTTCTGTCTTTTTTTTTTTCTCTTAGGTGCCAAAAATGGCCCACAGGTGTTGGTAGCACAAATCATCTCCCCACTGGCTGATGTGAACTGCTGCTCTCCCCACCCCTCCTCCTACAGCGCTGCTGCCATCTTAGAGCTCAACCTTCCCCACACTCCTCCCACTGCTCCACGGGTGCCAGCACTGTGCTCAGCACACACATCCCCAGAGCTCGAGCAGGTCCATGGGTGGCGTTGGTGGCTCTCCATTGATTGTGTCTCCACAGAGCTGTTTTCTCCAGGCTGGGGCACACCAGCTTGGAGTTTCCAGCCAAGTGTGGGGGCTCTGAGCCCCGATACTCTCTAATCTCCCCCTAGAGCATCCCTCCATTCCTTCCAGCTCCCTTATGGTGCAAGAGGATTGAGTTTGGTGTACAGTGCATGGGCACAGCTGGCACCGCGTCACAGACAACAGCGGGCGGTCAGGAAAATGCATGTGTGCTTTATTCATGGATATGTCTTGAATATCAACTCGTACAGAAGAGATAAGTACAGGTTACAGCCCAGCAGTACAGGCAGACACCAAGCATCCTCCCCATGTGCACACACACCCATCAGCACCCATCAGCATCCCCTGCCATCCGTGGGGGTACTTTCCCAGCACCACTTTCCCTCTCTGCTCGTGCTCTTGCTTGGACAACAAAGCAGTATTTGTACATACACGGTATCTCACAGATGCAAGGAACTGCCAAACCACTGCAAAATGGCGCTGAGCAGCCAGAAAAACAGAGTTCAGTGGCTATAGAAAGCTGGCTGGACGCTTCTTTTTTTTTCCCGTGACTCTTCTTTGTGCTTATGGAAGTCCCCGGGTATGGAGTGATTGCTAAAAAGTGGTCTCCTTTTCTCTCAGTCCTTTCCCTCTGCTGCTGTGACTCTTTATTTTTGTTTGCAAAGTTTGGTTTGTGAATGGGCTTAGAGGGGGAGCGGGCATTAAGTACTGGTAAAAAAAAAAACTAAGGTGGAATGGTCAGGAAAATTCATGCAGATTTTTTGATATTTTTTTTTTTCCAGCACAATATTAGCACCCATCCCAACCACTGGCCCCTTCCTGCTGCGTGGAGGCTCATTGCTCCGTGACTTTCTTCATTGTGAAGCATCCCCAGACTGCAGGGAACTCCTGGGAGAGCAGCAGGCAGCCCATTGCTGGGCGGATGCTGCTTCCAAACTCACACCACAGCACAAGGGATGAGGACAGGGAGTGCATTTTCAGACCTGCAAGGTCAGCTCTGCAGGTGTTTTTCAGACCCCATTCAAGACCACAACGAAGAACCCTCCAGCAGACCCCATTTACACTTCTGCAGGAATCCCAGCAGACCGTTCGCCTTTATTTAACCCCCTCATGCAAAGCCTCTGTGATATGATCCATAGGGATTTGCTATTGCCTTTCATGGCCTCAGGACACTTCTGCCATCCTCCCAAAACTGAGGATACAAGAAGACACCACAATGGGATCAGAGGGTCTGTTTGGCCAGCAAAGCTCAGGGACAACCAACATCCTAAGATGTTCAAAGCATGATATATACATCCCATCCCTTGCACACCTATCCTGTGCAGAGACTCAGCCCATGATGCAGGAAGGCCAAAGGCTGGTGGGGACCTATCTGCTGAAACTGGCGGGCAGAAGAGCAGGGCTGGACTACAGGGCTTGAAAGGAAAGCAGCAGATGAAGGCAATTTACAGCACGACCTCATGGTGTTGAGGTAGTTCCTTGCCATTCTCCAGTAGGGTTTAATCTTTCTCACTTGTGGCTTAAGAGGACGCAGGTTTTTGGATTTACACCTCATACTTGCACAGATGGCCCCAGTGATGCCTTGGATAAATGGGAAATGTTCACAACAGCTCAGGGCATGGCGATGGCACTTTGAAGGGAGGTATGGGACCTGTGCCACTGCCCTCCGCCTGCATCTCCAATACTGGGAGATCCTCTTGGCCGTGAAGTTTTCGCACACACATTTTGTTTCAGCACGTCCCCTGGCACCCTGTGTGCAAGACTGAGATCTCAGCGTGTTCCAGGATCCTGACTCCTGAATTAGGAAAACCCCAGGTGCAGAACATTAGCCAGGATACAGCCAGGAGGGTTTCTACCATGTCTTACACTTCCATAGATGTTCATTTGCAAACAAGAGTGGTTTTATATTGTACCAAACCCCAAGAAAGCCACTGCTGTTTCTCAGCAAAGCCTGAAGCATTAATGCAATGGAAAGTGCTCTGCAGGGAATGGGAATAAAAAGCTCCAGAATTTGCCATTTCAGCTGCTTCTAAACTTTTCTTGCCTCCAAATGCTGAGCAACTGATGTTGTTCCTTAGAGAGGCATAAACCAAAGGGAAAATGGGCTGCTGTATAACTTACAGGGACCAACAAGCTACTCCTGTCCCTCCTGTGGTGGTCAACCTGGAAAAGCTTTTGCCCAGGGAAACCTTGCTGCTTTTCCTTACCACCTTCTTTAATGGCTTGGTCGAGTGTGGAATTCATCTCCCTGCAATGCTCTAGGACACCCCAGCTCACTTCCTCAAGGGAAGACTCCTGGATGCTCATGTATCACAAGGTCATATATTTTCCCTTCTGTGCCCTTAGCAGCCAGGGAGACATTTGTCCTCACCCTCCATTTGGGTGGGTCACATCGCCAGCCTTTGCTTAAGTCACCCCTTGGCTGAGTAATTAGCACTTGGCAGGAGGAAATGTCATTAGTGTGCTAGCCTGCATGCAAGCTAACAAGGCTTTCCTCCACCAGCTATTCAAGGAAGGGGGCTGTAACAATCCGCTCCCTACCAGGGACATGAAAACCCTTTGTATCCTATCTCTTCATCACGTAGATAACGACATCCCTCAACTGTCCCTCTGTCTCTCTGTGAGACCAACAGTAGCACGGGTAGCTGGTGAGAATGGATTGTGCTGCACTCATATTGAGTCGTACCTGTGGCCTCACAGGCTTATCCTGCACATACAGAGGTTAGCTGGGAGTGGGATGACTTTGGCCCCTGGCTGGTTGGATGTCATGGAAAAATACCTACCCCAAACACTTCACAGGACCAGAAAATAGAGATGCTAGGGTTGGGACACAAAGAAAGCCAGCCATTAACAAAATGCAACACGTGTTTCTTCCTGAACATGATCAATACGTGACATGTTTCCCAAACAGGAGGGCCCAAGGAGTAGGTGACATCTTGGAGATGCATGCTGGTTGCATGTCGGCCGTAGTTTCAAGCAGGTGGATGGTCCCTGTGAGCCAATTTGTTGTATGGCTGCTTGCTCCACCCCAGAGGTGCTTCAGGATCCTCTCTGGTGAACAGAACCAACTACCTTCTCACCAGGGGCTCTGGTTTCTTCACTCTGGGCTGTCCTTTAGGTCCCGAGCAGCCCTGGAGATGATCTGTAAGACACAACACTTGACTTGTCCTGCCAAATGTCCCACAGTGTGAGTTGGGACTTAAGGAGATGTCCTGACAGCTCATCCATCAAAAGTCTTTCCCCTCTTGGCTGGGGAAGGTGAAAGCATTTTCATTGCAGCTCTCATTTCTTGACTCAGCTCTCTCCTTTGGCTTTTCCAAGGAAACAGTCTATGGCTCACAACCCCAATCCACAGAGAGCTGGAGAGACAACAACCACACTGTGGGGTGAAAGGTGGCCAGGACAAAGGATGAGCCGGTTGTTGGCAATGCTGATTGTATAAAATCAAACAAATTGGAAGATGGATGAGGAAGAGAAAGGGATGCCTACACATTCACCTCTCCTTCCCACCCCTTCCCTCCTCCTACCCCACCTCCCGAAAGAAGTTCCTTGTCTGGTTGTTTTGTTTTTGTTTTTTAAAGAAACCAACACAAAGAGAGTCACTGCCTGGCGTGATCCCACTCTGCTTCACATCATGAAGTGGCTCAGCACAGCAAGAGTGGGGGGAAGCCACAGCTGCAGCAGGGAGGCTGCCTGGTGGCAAGGAGCTGCTGGGCTGGAGGTCTCTGATGACAGACGAGTGGAGCCCCGCAGGAGCCTCTCCTCTCCAGCCACCTGCAAGAGAAAGGAAGATGCATGGGTGAGTGTCATGGTTTTCAGCCTTGTGGACAGCTCAGCTCTGCTGGAGATGATGGTGGTGAGACTTTCTTTTTGTAAGACAGGTGCCCGAATGCCCATTCTGGCCAGGGGAGATCCACACCCATGGAGTCATCACCAGCCAAAGACTTGACGTGGTGACCTCTCCAGGTGGAGATGTCCCCAAGTATTGGAGGTATCTCCATGGCATCAGCAGGCATTTCACCAAGCAGCAGCTGGGACGCAGGTAGGTTACTCCACAGGTAACAGCTTTACGTTGTGCCATAGGAGGTTCAAGTTGGATACTAGGAAAAATTTCTTCTCCAAAAGAGTCATGATGCACTGGCACAGGCTGCCCAGGAAAGCAGTGGAGTCACCATTCCTGGGGGTGTTCCAGAGCCATGGAGATGTGGTACTGAGGGACGTGGTCAGTGGGAATGGTGGAGGTGGGTCGGGGTTGGGGTTGGGGTTTGGGATCTCAGAGATCTCTTCCAACCTTAATGATTCCATGATACTATGAAAGTACTGTGCATGTGGCCATCTGGACTAGGCTGTCAGTCATGAAGGAGTTTCACAGCTTCTCCGCTGCTTGCAAGTAATGGCTTGGATAAAGTTCTCAGTGCAGAGTGTTGGCCTTAGACTCAGATTGCACAAAGGTTTGGTAAGCACCAGCCAGAAGCAAGTCCTCCAGCTCTCCTGCATGCAAATGGTTTTCTCCCCTGATGAAGGTATCTCTGTTCTGTGCATGGCCACCCATGCCCTGAAAAGCAGTTAGGGAAGCTGAGGCCACACTTCTGCACCCACTGCAAGACCTGATAACTGCTCAGTGAAAACAGAGCTGTGTGAGATGATCTGGAAGCTCCCAGGATGTACCATCTAGCCCTGCACAAGGCACACGCTCAGTCCTCAGAATCTAGTTAACTGACAGCTTCTGTTACCTGCATGTTCAGCAAATCAGGGTCACTGTTAATTATTCAACAGTAAAATAATTCAATCTGAAGATTACTCTAGTGGGCGTCGAATCAAGGTCATTGCTTTTCACTTAATAATAAAATATTTAATGCTTATTACTGTCATCATCAGTAAATTAACCTGGTATTTGTTTTAGAACAATTTCAATTTAATATTACTTTGATACTAAAAACTTGCTGCTGGGTAGAATCTTTCAGCTGAGGTTTTCCAATGCTTGGTGATCCTTGCTCAGTTAAGTTTCAATGTATGACCTCCAGCAGCTGCAAAGCTTTTCTGCACCTATGTGAATGCTCCACAGCTGGGCAAGGTGCTGAACCAGTGGTCCTGGTTCCCTTCTACACTCCCAGAAAGCACAGGGATGTTCCTAGAAAACCCATCTCCCTTATTAGCACTCAAGAAAGAAAATGGTGACCAACAAGACTGAGGACAGGGTGAGGGATAGGATAGCATTGCCTTGTGCTTGGTGTTGGGTAAGAAGATGCCATGGCATGAGGAAGAAGATGAGTCAGGGACTCTAGAAAGTGAAGGGGATGTTGTTTATCTGTATGTGTAGATGCAATGACACAGTTGGAAGAGGGAGCTGAGGTGAGGAGGGCTGGAGGACATGGAGAGGCATGGACACAGCCAAGCAACCCTTGGGCCAGGTTCTCCTACCTTGGTAGGCTGGAGGTGCTCGAAGATGTTCTCGCTGAGGGTTGCTGCAGCTCTGTTGGCGTTTCGCTCCTGCTTGTACATCTGCGTGGTGGGGGAGATGGATGGGGCTGTGGCTGCGTTCAGGTAGGTCCCGTTGCCAAAGGCCTGGATGGCATTTTCTTTGTGTGGGGAAGAGATGGAGAGAAGCACTATCAGGGAAATGCTCACAAGGGCAAGCACACGCATCCTTCCTTGGGTGATACTTACGGAGACAGACGTTGTCAGTGAAGAGGTGCAGGAAGCTCTCGCACTCTTCCTGCCGGTTGCCACTTGCGTTGCACGTGCACCAGGGTGCTATGCTGGAGGTCGAGTTGTCAATGTAGTTGGGAGTGATGGGGCTGCCTATGGGAAGGGTGGAGAAGTGTTACCCCAAAGCTGGGACTCCAAGGGGGGACAATGTCATCTCTTTGCTGCTCTCTTACGTTGCTCTGGTTAGTCTCAGTCATACTCCTAAGTGATGAGAAAACCCTTTTGGTGCTGGTGTCACAGCTCTGCTTTGCTCCCGGGGGGGAGAAGAGGGTCATTTTCTATCTCTTAGTTCACCCCACCACCAACAAAGCATTTAGTCAAATAAAGTGTGCTCTGAGTCTAAGGAATGGGCAACTCCCGGGAGCTGAGGTTTCCTAGTAACATTCAAATATTGTTTGTGAATGTTTGAGGAGGTTTTCACACTGGCATCAGAGAAGCCAAACTCAGCCTCCAGAATGGTCAGAGACAACAAAGGAAGGATTAAACCAGAATGAAATCTTGACCCAGATAGCTGTGGGTCTTCACTTTGGGATGGACCAAGTCCAATGGCCACTGGCGCTTGTCTTTGGACTCTGGCTGTGCTTGTGCTAATAGCTGCCAGCAGGGCCTCTGCAGCATCTGAAAACCCAGTCTGACATCCTCTGAAGTCAGCAGGATGACAGAGAACAGTGATTTCCAGTGGGAGATCCAGCAGTGGGATCAGGGCACACCCAGCAGGGCAGGTTCTCTGGGACAACCCATCATCATGAGCATCATGCAGGGTCTTGCAGTAGCTCGTGATGTGTGGTTTCCCTCCTTCTGATGCAGCTATCATGAAGTTACCCCATGATCATGGCTTAGGTTCCTTCTTTCACACAGCAGAGAGAAAGTGGGGTCTCCTTGAGATCCCACTCTCTGATGTCCACCTTGTTACCCTCATAGCCTTCAATTGGCTGCGATACAGGAGGTTCCCCACTCAGGGAGTGGGAGATAGAGCAGTGGAAGGACATGAGACCTTACCTATGATCCCGGTGTAAGCCAGCAGGCAGGCAGCATAGCTGTCCCTCCGGCAGCCACTCGCAGTCTGCAGGGATGGTTGGCAATTAAACTGGAACTCTGCATAACGCGACCTATTGGAGCAGGAATGCAAAAACACAGAGTGCCTTAGGTTGGAAGGGAGCTTAAAAATCATCGAGCTCCAACCCCCCTGCCATGGGCAGGGTTAAATGGGACTTAAGGGCAGAAATATTTGGGGCAAAAAGAGACATAATAGCACACTGGAGGTGTCCACTGCATTCGTACAGAAGGGGATAATATTCACAAGATTCTGTGCTGCTGTAGCTGTTGCTAAGCCAGATTGAATACAAAACACAGGTTTTCTTCTCGCCTGCCCCTCCAGCAAAGCCAGAAGTGAGTTTAATCACCCCGAGAGGAGATGTGGAGAGGTGCTGTAGGTCATGTTGTACAAGCATCCTCTGGGACTGCAAGAAAGGTGCGATCTTGGAAGAAATGTTTGTTTTCTGATGTGCAAAGCTGATTTTCAAAGGAAGAGCTGTTGCAGACAGCAAGATAATTCACTCTCTATTGCTGCTGTCTGACTCCAGAGTACTAATCTTCCCTAGAGACCTAAGCCTTCATTTTTGGACTGAATTGCTGAAAGAGAGAATCACTCCGGTCCACTTTCTCTCTCTACAAAGATTATGCTCTAAATGTCGCTGAGGATATCTTCAGTTTAAGGGCAATACCCAAAGGCTCTGATATGCTCTCTACATCACCATGGCTGTTGCCATCTCCTCTGCTACCAGCACCCACACTCAGAAGATTGGACTCTCTGGGGTCTGTGGAGTGAGAGGTGCATGCCACAGTGCTTCGACCACTGTTGTGCCTCAGCTTTTGTATGGTTGGGCTGAAAGCATCAAATCTCTCAGCACAAAGTGGTTTTGAGACCCAACTCTGGGCTTGTTGGGACCCTCCATGCAAGGAAATAGGGGAATCTTTCAGACATGCCAGTTGGCTCTTTGTATGTGGCTACCCTACTGCCTTGGTTGGATAAACCCAACAAATCATGCTGCCAAACAGATATTTGACACCTAATTCTTTAGGAATGGGACAATTGTTGGCACGTCTGGTGGCAGTTGGGCATGGCAGGGTATTTAAGTCATCCACATGGGGCTCGGGTAGGACATAGGACTGTTGGAGATACAGATACAGATACTACTCCTGTTAGTAGAGCCCACACCTCCAAGCTGGAAAGCTGAAGGGGGTTAGGATTGGTAAGAGGACTTAGCAGTGCAGCAGGGTTTGCCCTGGGGTATTTTACTCTACTTCTTCAAAGTGCCATGGTTTGTTCTGGGGTATTTTACTCTACTTCTTCAAAGTGCCATGGTTTGTTCTGGGGTATTTTACTCTACTTCTTCGAAGTGATATGGTTTGTTCCTAGCTCTCCTTGTGCTTTCTGCACTGCTGGCTTTGACCGGGTCACACTTCCACCCCTTGCTCCTGCCATGTCTCTAGAGGTTATTTTATATTATGCATTCAGAGACCAAGGAACCAGATAATTAACAGCTGTGCTGTTTGTGGGAAATGGTTTCCAGCCTCCTGGGAAGCAGCACTCTCCCCTTTGAACCTCCTCTTCCCCTCTGGGCCCACTTGTCTTGTTAGGGAGAGGGCAGTACCCGTCTGAATTGATTCTCTGGATACCTGCGTGGAATTTTCAAGCAAGAACTGGTGGGACTCGAGGACTTTGCATCTTTAGAGTCAGCATCAGCCCTGTATCTGTTTTTCTGTTATCAGCATTTCTGGGTGTATTAATGCCAGGCCACCCTTCCAAGAGGATGCGTGCTGTATGCAGCAGCCTTCACCTTCTCTTAGGAAAAGACAGTTTTTTAATGCACTTTAAGGATGATGTGCTGGAGGTGTTCAGTTCAGGAAGTCCCAAAGCCCAGAATAATTAGAGCCTGGAACAGTTCTGGGAGATATGTCCTACACTGGCCTTGCTCTTCTGCTCTCCACCAGGTGTCTGCTCATGGCAAGAGCTGCACACAAGATGTGGAGCTGGGAGCATCACTGCATAGAATCGTAGAATGGCCTGGGTTGAAAAGGACCACAGTGATCATCTGATTTCAACCCCCCTGCTATGTGCAGGGTCGCCAACCACCAGACCAGGCTGCCCAGAGCCACATCCAGCCTGGCCTTGAATGCCTGCAGGGATGGGGCATCCACAGCCTCCTTGGGCAACCTGTTCCAGTGCATCACCACCCTCTGGGTGAAAACCTTCCTCCTAATATCCAACCTAAACCTCCCCTGTCTCCCCTGGTTTAAAACCATTCTCCCTTGTCCTAGCTTCTGGATTATCAAAGACTTTTTGAGACATAGAGGGGTGAAAAAAAGTGCAGTTGAGGAAAAAATGAATCAGGAGTATGCATATGAGTATTAAGATATTTCTGTGTATGAGTGCATGCATGAGCCTGGAATGGACTCCACACTGCATCCCTGCTTAGCTTGCACCTTCCTGGAAATATTTCCATAGTGGCTTTTTCTTTGGAAACGAATACAAAATTGATAGAAAAGTTCAAATAAGGCTCCAACACAGATTTGTTCTGTTCATTAACACTTTCCATATCAGGGCATGAAACAAAGTCACGGATCTTGGCAAGGAGCCACTCACGCCATGGCTTATGTTAGCAGGTTGTGGTGAGCCAGTCATAGAATCATACAACCACAGAACATCCCAAGTTGGAAGGGACCCACAAGGACCATCGATTCCAACTCCTGGCTCCTCACAGCACCTCTCAAAACCCAATGTCTGAGAGAGGTATCCCAGCGCTCCCTGAGCTCCATGAGGCTGGGGACATGCTCACTGCCCTGGGCAGCCTATTCCATGCCCACCACCCTATAGGGCAGAGCTTTTTCCCTAAATCCCACCTGCCCCTCCCCTGACACAGCTCTACACCATTCCAGCTCTGGGCACTGGGCTGTCCCCAGTTGAAGAACCCCAGGCTTGGTTGGGTGCTGTCTCTCCACGTCACCCAGCCCACCACACCAACATACCTACAGACGTAGTTCTCGCGGCAGGAGTCCAGCGGTGCCAGGCAGTTGGGTTTCTCCTTGGACTCATAGGAGCAGGCCGGAACGATGGTCTGCCGCCGGCGTTCAGCACAGGCTGTGTCTTCGCAGGGGCAGAAGAGCAGCTCGTGGGTGTACTCGGGCGGCACGCGGTCGAAGAACTTGCGTAAGGCCTTATGGCACTTGGAGCGGTTGCAGGTGTCGGCCCGGGCCAGGCGCCGGATGCAGAAGGAGACATATTCCGTCCGCAGCCGTTGGCACATCTCGTCCACGTTGCAGGCTTTGGCGGCGTCCAGGCAGCGGTTCACCTGGGTCACCTCGTTCTCAGACCCTGTGGGTTGGTGTAAGATGGTGATGGGGTTTAGTGCTCAGCTCTCGCTGGCAGCAGCACCCCGTTTTAAGACCTTCCTCCCCACCTTTTCCTTGAAGCGGCCACCATTTCCAACAGGAAGGCTGTGATCATGTGGAGGCCACGTCTGCTCTGTGCTGCAGTAGAGCCAAATTCCCTTTTCCTGAGAGGTGCCATGGCCAGGCAACAAACCTCGCACCCCAGAACCTGCTCCACCTCATTCCTGCATTTAATAAAAGGAGGCTTTGCTCTACCTTGGGTATCTTTGCTCTACCTCAGGCATTTATCATCGTGAATTAACCACGTCAAGGCCTGGTGAGGAAGCAGCCATTAGGAGACGTATCAGTGTATGACCATGGCTGGAGCCACCAGTGTGATGGGATGTGTTCCAATGGGCTTTCTTTTGCCCAAGATCAAACACCGAGTCAGTGACCAAGCCAGATCTCCTGACACACCTGATCTGCTCAAACTCTTGCACCACAACTTCTTTTCCATGTGCAGTGAGTTTCCTCGGGCCTCTGGAGGTACAAGTAGACCCTGGAACTATTTCAAAAGTGGACGGAGCTCTCTTTTGTGTCAGGAAGAATGCCACAGAGTTACCAGTGGGAATCTGTTGAGACATTAAGCTCATGCTGATGGGGGAGATGAGAAGAGGCTCCTCCATGTGCTAGAGAAATGAATTTGAATACATTCTTCATCTCTCTGAATTAAGCCCATTACCTGAAGCACGCTTAGAAGAATGCTTTCCCCAGCAGAGAAGATTCTTTTTTGCAGAGGAAAAATCCTCAGAATAAAAGAATTTCTGCTGCAAAGTCAAGCCCTGCCTTTGACCAGGAGTTAAAACCATCCAGTCACCATGACAAGTGCTGAAGCATTGACAGTCACTCCGAGCACTTCAGAACTGGCTGCCCTCCTTTATTTTTGCAGCCATTGTCAGATGCTCCATCTCTGAGCTGTTTATTTTCCCCTTCATTTTGTCTCCGCTGTTTACTAGAAGATGAATTTCGAGTTCTTCAGTTATTTTACAATGGATGGCATTTTTGCTCGGTGCATTTCTACAGCATAAGTGCTTCTCCTTAAAAATACCCAGAGATAAATATTGTTCAGAGCATCAGTTTACACTGGGGAGCTGTCAGAAAATGGGTGGGAATGTTACTTGGAAGGGTTTCATTACCCAATCAGCTAATGAATCACAGGGAACGTGCTGGTTGTTCTCCTGCTCACATGCAACAGTGGAGGACTTACTTTTGACATTCACTATTACAGTTAGAGTGGAGGGATGTCATTCTGCTTCTATATTTTTAATGCTGGCCATATATTGTTTTTGTAAAATTGGGTTAAAACCGTCTATCACTCTGACCTGGCATAGCATCATGGGAGTGTTTCACATTTCAATGAGTTCTTGGGAATTTTGGGGGTGTATTTGTAAGAGGATCCTTTGGCCGATCCTATAATTCCATGCACTGGACAGGCACGGTGTGACAGGTCATGAGCTGTGTTATGGACTGTTCTGATGTATAAATAGGGAAGAAAAATTTAAACCAAAAAACATCATGTGTCTCAATGGATGCTGAGTCCTTTGGTACGTATCCCTGCTGCTCCAGGCTCATTGGCTTTGCTGCCCAACCAGTTTCAATCTGCTTTAAAAACCTGTCTGTGTGTTAATCGTGCATAAAAATCCCCATTCCTGGATGGATTTCGCTGTGCTCTGAAGAGCCCCGTAGGACTTCTAGCAAAAATAAAAAGGAAAAAAAAACTCTTGTGAAGAAGGCCGTGACCTGGCAAACAGCTTTGTGCATGCTTCACTTTGCATGCTCAAATCAGTCAAGTGGAGTCAATAAGAAGATGTGAGGTCAGGGAGCATCTCCCTTCCCTTTGCTGGTCAGATTGTCAAGGGCTGATGGGTTAATTTGCTCCTGGACATTTTCACCTAACAAGTGCCTCGCTGTCGAGGGGACCGCAGCCATCCATCAGCTGCAGGGATGTGCTGCTCCTTGCTTGCTTGGGTGCACTCCAGCTGTGTCCTCCACCCCAGAGCCAGGTGCACGCTCAGGAAGAGCTGTGAGAGGACTGCTGCTTCGGCACATCTTTCAGAGACACAAGTGGAGCAAATCACCTGCTTCCATGTGGGTATTCTGGTAACAAAAATCACTGTTGGTAAAACTTCCCCATGGCTTTGGTACAGGTTGTTTTGGCAGCTGTGACATAGGTGATGGATGGCTAAAAGCTGCCACACTGACCTTTTAGCTGCTGAGCCAAGGGTTCATGTCCTCAAGGGGGTTAAAAGGTAGAGCAGCTTTGCCGTTGTTATTAAGGGGATTACATGATACAGAGCAGAACACGAGCCTGAGTCCGCAGGCTGACCTCAGAGCATGGGGTTAGAGGTTGTGATTGGGATCAAGCCAGTAGGTTGGGCTCCTGACCTTTTTGCCTTTGGGGTATCTGACCCTCTGATTAATGAGAAAGCACCTTCTAGTCTAGTAGCGAGCAGCCATCCAGTGCTCACCAGGGTTTCTGCATTGCACAGGTGATCCACCTGCTATGGAGAATCAGCCCATGGATGATGGCTCAACACAAGAGGCCTTCCTACTTTGCCCCTCAGCCCCAGCCCTTCAGAATGGGCATTTAAAAGACAAACAATAAAAATTGCAAGGGTTTCTTCAGGGGACATATTCATCTACCTAGAGTTTGGCACAGTATTTGTTGGAAGGTCCTTGAAAAAAAAATGGTTTCAAGACTTTAGCCATGCAGTGCTTTGTAAAGAGACCATGAGAGACCACGAAGGACTGCCTCCTCCTCAGCACTTGACAGCCAGTTCTCCCACTTTGAACCACCTAGTGTAAGAGCATCTTCTCAGCCACCTACCTGCAGTGATGGAGGCCAGCCGGACATAATCAAAGCCCCTGATGAATGGCTCATAAGGAGAACTTTCCAGCACGTTCATGCCTGGTGTGAAAAGAGCATCTGATGAGAAGGCAGCAGAAGAGCCTGAGATGTATAAGGCTCAACAGTTGCAGCATACATTGGCTTGGTTGGTCCAAGAACAACTGTGCTCTAATGGTCATGAGTAAATGGACAGTCAAGGTCACAGGAACTGTTGTGACCATATCCTTAGAGAAGAGACTAGAATGCAGTTAGGCTTTAAAAGTATATCGTAACTATGGAATAGATGAACCCCTCAGAGAACTGTTGAGTTGAAACCTTGTATAGGTTTGTATAACTCCTGGACCCCTTTCGAGATTGCCACTGAGGACACCAGATCATAACACATGCTCTTGCTTGTGGGCAGAGCTCATACCATCATAAAGTCAGAGAATCATTAAGGTGGAAAAGACCTCTTAGGATCATCAAGACTAATTCCAACCCACCCCCAGCATACCCAATGACCACATCCCTCAGTGCTGCACCTCCACAGTTCTGGAACACCTCCAGGGATGGCGACCCACCACTCCCCGGGCAGCTGTGCCAATGCCTGACCACTCTTTCTGAGAAGAAACATCTCCTAATACACAACCTGACCCTCCTCGGCACAGCTTGGGCAATCACCTCTTCTCCTATTGCCTACATGCATTGTGTTTCCAACACCATGTTTCCAACACCAAAAACTGCCATTTTTTATATATCCCTCCTTTGTTCAGGGGTCCTCATCTCTTTCTAGGATGCAAGTTGGGCACCATTCCATTTTCGTATTTATTAACACCTCTCCTCTCCTTGCCAACAGCCCTCTCTCACTTGGCACTGAGCTAATGACCCACAACTCCTTCAGACACTTCCCCTCTTCATTTTTAAGTCGCTGGGAAGCTAATTTTATTCAATCGGTGCTTCCCTTTCATCCGTTCAATGGTCTGTAATGCCCCGTCACCCTGATAGATACTAGAGAATATTATTGAAGCAAACAGCTCGGTATCATTTTTTTTTATTAGACATTTAGATGGATATGGACAGCAGCAGCAGATGTACTGGCTGGGATAAAAGGACTATCAAACCTCTTGCTCTGGGCATATGCTGATCACCAGCTGCGGTCAGGAAGAAATGGCTCCCAGGGTACACAGCACTGTGCAATTACCACAGGTGCATTACAAGGCAGCTTTACACCTTCATTGAAATATCTTGCATCGTTACTGACTGGAGAGGGGCCCATTTGTATGTTCCAGCATAGCAGTTTTATGTCCTGGTGATATAGCACCTTATCAGAGAATTGTTATCGGGTTGTCATCGTGTTATTGTGTCTCCAAATGGGAAGGTGGCTAAACACAGGCACACACAAGAGAAGCTGAGTAAATAGTACGCTTTATAAATTCCCTGAGCACACACTTCCACAATTGATTTTATAAGAGGGCTTCTAGGAAGCTTTTTACAGCCTCCTGGGTACGTATGACTGAAAGACAAAGCTCTACAAGGAGCACGTAGATTGGCTTCCTTTCTCAGTCAATTAAACATGTGTAAGGACTCTGAAACATGTGACTATTATGAAATGTATTTCCCCCAGGAAATTAAGGTAAGGAAATCAAAGGCTTGAGAGTGTGAATCTGCAATGCAAGTGAGCTTGATGCTTGCAAAAAAGCAGGGCTCAGAACATGACAGCAGAGAAGTAGGGCAATCTCTTCAATAACCCTTCCACAAGAGGAGGTCCCAAGCTGCTGGACCAACATCCCACCCAGCCTGGCCAGCATCCATCTGGAGATGCACAGCCGGCCCCTGTTCTCCCTGCCATCCTCTCCCTGCTCTTCCAACAGTGGGAATCCTCCTGACACCACTGTCCTGCACACCAACATTGCTCCAGCCCACTTGTTACCCAAGCCCTCTGCTCTTCTCCACGCTCTTCACTTGGTAATTAGGGGAAAGATCAGATCCTGGGTGGTGCTGGGGCCTCTTATTTCCCAGTCAGTAGGTATCACCATGCTCTGTGCCCTGCAAGCTGCACTATCATAGAATCATAGGATCAGAATCATAGACTGTCCTGGGTTGAAAAGGACCACAATGATCATCCAGTCTCAACCCTCAGCTATGTGCAGGATCTCCAACCACCAGACCAGGCTGCCCAGAGCCACAACTTTCACTACTTGAAAGCTTTCTGAGCACTTGATCAAGCAGTTCCCATTCTGGTGAGCTGGTGCTTTATGGTCTCCATCCTCTTCGTTTTGCTTGACCTTTTGGCCTATCACCCCTGCACCTTTCCTTCCAGCTTTCAGCCAGCAGTGTTTTATTAATCTATTTCGCAGCCTATGGTTGGAAGGTTCTGTTTTATTCCCCATTTTAATTTTCATGGTGCATAAAATACTCACCAGCCTGACAACGAAGAGTTATGACCACAGAGGTGCCATTTTATGATGACTCTTAAAAAACGTCAAAATCCAAACTTACTAAACACCGGCTCTAGGAACACTTTAAATTCCAACTTGATGTCACCAGCCCCAAATCTTCACTAAGCTAAAGACACCCGTGCACTTGAGATCCTCCAAGAGAGTGATTTGTTTTAAATTTACACCATTTTTTCCTTCAGTGCACAAACTTTGTGCAGTGCTTCTGTAAAATATGCAGCTTCAGGGCTTGGCTAGCATACTTCTATTTACACACAAAACATATCATGCATTTCCCCAGAGAATATCTCAAGGTACACTGGGAACATCAAGAAAAAGAAGACAACATACAAAAAGAAAGGAGGTGTCTCAAGCTTTCAGGATATCTTTCCTAAAAATGCCAATTCTATGGGGCATCATAGGTCCTGAGATGGAACAGGGTATGATATGTATGATCTTCATCACACTGACTTTTGTGTTGGGCAGCTCTACAGAGGGACTTCGCTTTTGGGAAGACCATAAGAAAAGTGCACCGTACCCGACTGACCTTCCATCAGCGTATGGTGGATGCTCCAGTAGACACTCAAGCAATGCTTCTCCTTTTTCATGCCTCGCTTGCACTTGCAGCCGTAGAGCTGGCTGGAGAGCAGGGCAGTCACTGTGCTCCGACACTGGTTCTTGGCGTCGGGGCCCAGCTTGTTGGCTCCATTACCTGCGATACACTGCCGGAGGGTCCTGAATTTGGAGCTGCAGATGGGGTCGTTGGTGCAGGACTCACCTGCCTGAAGGCAGTCCCTGCTTGAGCTGACAGCTTCTGCCATACCTTCTGCAAGAAAACCAAAGGAGGGATGTGAGGCTGATGGAGCAACCCTGGGTGGGAGATGAGTTGTGTATCCCATGAGGTGGACCAGGCTGGGATGTCCACCTTCACATACAAAAGTGGAAATCAACCACATCACCACCTGCTCTACAAGCAAATACCTTGCTTCTGAAGTTCTTAAGCAGGCAGATCTCCCCCCAGGGTGTCAGCTGGAGGATTTAAATGCCCAGGCTCACCTCTCTTACTCAGGAATTGCAACATGATCGGGCTGAAATGCTCCAGCTGATGAAGAGTGCCTGCCTCCTACGCCTCTCGTTGAGGAGCCAGAAGGAGAAACCACCTCCATCCTTGAGACCAGGGTCTTCCTGACTTGAGAGAGTGGCCCCAGATGGGGTCAACCTGGAAGCCAGATTGTACATGCTTGTCCTATCCCATTTGGAGCATAGAAAGCTCTCCAAGGCCTTTGCCCCCCTCACTTCTCTATCTCGTCTCTGCTAACTGACATTAATACAAGCCCAGTCTTGTTGGACACTCCACTCTCTTCTCCTTGTACACAATTTAATCTTGCTCACAGCATCCCTGAATCTCTGAGTTGCTTTGTGTGGGTCATTTTGACATGAAGCCAGCCCACATGTGTCCCAGGAGTTGGCCTTTGTTTGCTGTCGCCACCTCCCCAGGACTCCCACTGTTTTGTCTTGCCTTTTACCAAATGCCTACAAATTCCCCTCAGAGTTTCTTGTGAAAATACTAAATGCTCTGTTCCCCATGCTGCGAGGACAGAGAAAAGCACTGGAGGAAGGAGTCATTGCTACATGCACACCAATATATTAAACACTGCCAGAAAGGTTCAGTGATGCCATATCCCCATGGCCAGGAGCAGACCATTGCAATGCTACTAAATGCTCTTCTTTACAGCAGGATGGCCACATCCAGAGTGACTCCAGGGGATGGGACCTGTGCAATGGCATGCCAGGGGGGCTATGAGGGGCATGGTGGAGAGAAAACAGGAGAACTGTGCTCCTTCCAGTTGGTGTGGAGCTCTGGAGCACAATGATACAGGCCAAGGATGGCTGCACCATGACTTGTGGGAGTGGTGAAGATGGAAGCCTGGTTAATGAGAGGGAAGATTCAGTCCCGGTTTCTACAATGTGATTTCTGATTCTGCTGTACTATAAAAACAGAAACTGCTGCCATGACCTTGAAGGATGACTTCTCAAACAACTCCCAGAGGAACTCCTTGTCCCCAACAGTTCTTGTCTCCCTCTGGATGGGAACACATTACAGCTTCACAGGGTAGATAAGGCGGGGGGAATCTTCTCGTTTCTGAACCCTTACAGGGTGAGAACCAACTCGGACAACATTACAGAAATCTCTCCAAGGAAAGATGTGGGTCCAACACTCCCATCTCCAAGGGCTTAATTAGATCTCCCCTCTCTCCAAGAGTCCATTGATTTCTCCAGAGTTCTTTTGTCCTCCTTCCACCTGTTGCCTTCCAGGCCCTGAATTTCTGCTCCTGCCTCTGCTACTCTCCCCGTGCATGTTGAGCCCATTGCATCCATTCCCTCCATCCCTCCTCCCTTGGCAGTACCAGGCTGTTTGCTGAGAAGGAGCTGCTTCTGTCGCTCTCTCTGATTAGAGTAGAAGGTAGCAGCTGGAGTTCAGATATTTCAATTACGTTTATTACAAACTTTGGGTGAACCCACCAGGAGGTTTCTCCTGAAATACCCCAATGGCATCTCAAATGTAAAACCTTTCATCAAACTCCAGCCTATTTCAAAGTGCCTCATGGCCAACGTCAGGCTTTCAGTTATCTCAAATCGCACAACACCTCAAATTTGAGTTCCCCTTCCTCTGATTTATTCATAGACCTGGTTTATTTAGCACTCAAGGCTTGCTTGGATCTGCCAAATGTGGAGAGAGAAATTATTTCCAACACATAGAAAACTCTGCCTTGGGCTGTCATATCTTGAAGAACTCAGAACACAAGGAACCAGTTTCCTTGAAATATCATTCAGTCTGCAATTTCTCTGAGATCTATAAAGTGAGCAGGAGCTGTAGTCTCTGCCTTCAGACACTGCTGCATTTTCCATGCACAATCTTTCTGAACAGAATCTGCTGGGGAAAAAGAGCACTTGACTTAATTTTGCCCCGGCCCTCTCCAAAGGATCTCCTCTGGCCTCCAATAAAGCATGGCAGGCTTTATTTTACAGGAGATGACTTTGTCAGTGTCATGTCAGCCGCTACAAAAGTAAGTTAAAATAGAAATTACAGCCCTCCTTCCCCTACTCCTCTATGTGAATGGCAGAAGATACTCCCCAGGATAGTTATAAACACAGCCAGCCCATAAAAGCCATAAAATTCCTTGGGATCTCACCGAATAAATCAAGCAGATTGACCATTTGAGAAATTTCCCTGCAAAAATTTTAAGTAAATATATGCTTGCTCGCAACACGGAAAAAAGGCTGGGGGGGTGAATATTTACAGCCCGATCCCAGAGCATCAGACACCCTCGTGCAGAGTTTATGATAGAGGTGTTTGAAGCAACCTTAACTGGAGCGTCACAAATGACCCATTCATGTCACTTAAAATCCAAATCATTCAGGGGCTTTTATTGGTAGCAATGTCTTTGCAACTGAGGCAACATAACGCTGCGTTCTCCTCCTCGCGCTACCCTTGAGAGAGTAATTTTATGCAACATTAAGAGAGCGCCTCTCAGGGAACAAAAAAAAAAAAAACAACAACCCTGAGATCTATAAAATTGATGGTGCTTCCTAACAGGCAGGGAGAGAGCAGCATCAGGTCTGCTATCCCATTGACAGAGCAGCCTTTCCAGCATCCAGGCTGGACGTGGCTCTGGGCGGCCTGGTCTGGTGGTTGACGACCCTGCACATAGCAGGGGGGGTTGGAACGAGATGATCATTGTGGTCCTTTTCAACCCAGGCCATTCTGTGATTCTATAATTCTATGATTCATTATGGCTTCACCTTCGAAAACACCACTTTGCGGATGCTCTGCCATGGGATTTTGCTCCACATCTGTCCCCAGCAGCTCAGTGGGGGTGGGGAAATGTGTGTGGCTTGGTAGTTTTGTGCCTCTGCTTTTCTAATAATGCAACTTCCAGCTCCCTCTGCTCTCTTTAAAAGCCCATTTGTCTGGATTTTTATTCCTCGCTTGCTGCTAATTTCACGCTGTTTACGGTGGGCAGATGGGGTAATGAGTTTATTTTCCCATCCTGTTTGTAGCCGTGTGCCACATCTGTTTCTACTCTTGCTTACCTCGGTGACACTAACACAAAGGCACTCCTAACCTGCAGGGGTAAGAGAAAAATATGGCTCTTCCATTGCGTTCACCTATCTCAAAATGCATTTGGTTGGATGTGGAGACCTGACTCTCCTCCAAGGAAAACGTTTCCTTCACCGTGGAAATGCAGCTGTGTCTAGCATACAGAAGTATGAAGGTGACACTACATGCCAGCTTGGAAACAGCATACAAATCCTTTCGTATGACCATGCAACAACTCTGGACGCTGCACTCTGACTTTCTGATCCTTCTTGCAGCAGGATCTGGGTTGTAGATGCTTTGGGAGGCACCACATTACGTTGCACCAGAGGTGATGGTCTCCAGTCATGCACCAGGGGAGGGTCAGGTTGGGTATTAGGAAACATTTCTTCTTGGAAAGGGTGGTCAGGCACTGGCACAGCTGCCCAGGGAGTGGTGAGGTCACCATCCCTGGAGGTGTTCAAAAATCACAGAGATGTGGCACTGAGGGCCATGGCCAGTGGGCATGGTGGGATGGGTTGGGGTTGGACTTGGGGATCTCGGAGGTCTTTTCCAACCTGAATGATTTTATGATTCATGGTGCTGTTCAGCCTATGGCTTTGGCACACCTCCCCGTCCCTTCCAGGTTTTGGATATTTTAGGTGCAAATCCATGCACAGTGCTACGAAGTGATGAACACTGTTATTATTTCCCTGACAAGCTGTTGACTCCAGATAATTTTTTTTTTTTTGTCTTTTGCATGGTTTGTTGCTTAGAGGAGAACAGCCATTTGAAATCTCCAGCAGAGCAGCAGAAGTGGTTTATTGCCCGTTTTGTTTAGTTGGACGTCTTTTACGTAGTTCTTCCTAAGTCAGGTCTGCCAAATCTTGCACAACGAGCATGAGTGTTGCACAGAAAGCTCCTGCTCAGGCTCAGTCCCCTGTGCTCACCCATCCTCTTTGCTATGGGCACACTCTTGCTTTGCCACATCCTTTCCCTGCCACGCTCCATAGGTCTTCTGCTGACCAGGCATGTCAAATGAAACACGACGTGGCTTGTGACAAGCTGTCCCCCTACCAGCCTTGCTCCTCCTGTAGAACTAACTGGCTTTTGTCATGCTGGTTCAGTCTTCCAGCCCACACCATGTAAATGATGGGGGGGGGGGGGGGAGGGAGCTTGGGATGTGTGCTTCCATCCTGTGCTAATGTGAGAGACATCTGCAGAGTATAGGTCTACACCTGTACTGGGTGTATAATGGGCACCTGACCATTCTGCTGTGTTCATCAGGGAGAAATGATCGTCATCAGGACGTCCTAATAGGCTGCTTGAAATTAAACCTGCAGCACAGAGGTTGGTGCTTGCTAGTAGGCAACTGCCTGATAACCAACAGCTTTCTGCTTACCCAGAGCTGCTGGAAATAAGTTGTTACTCACATTTTTTCCTGGAGCAAGAAATGATGGGAAGGGAGTCCAGAAGAAATAGTCATAATATTTCCCACGTATCCGTGGGCTAATAATGATGCACCGATGGGCACAGGTGACTAACACTGGCAGTCACTCTTTAACCTTGTTTAGACTGTTTTTCCATACCCAGAGTTTACAGTCAAGTGCTGAGTGTCACCTAAGCAGCAAGCCTCTGTATGCAGAACTATTTGCCCACCTATTGTTGAAATAATAGTTGCAGAATGTGCAGTGGACTGCTTTCCCTGCAAGCACATGGTTTTGGAGGCACATACCACTACCTGCATACCTTAGATTTTCTCCAACGTGAGAAGATGCTGTGGCTCTCAGGTGTCCCTCCCTCCAAGGGCCCCATTTGGGGCACCCAGGATTGCCTGGGGCATGTCAGAGTGGAAATGCCACTGGGATTTGGCTGTCTGCATTGCTCTTTTGTGCATGTACTTGGCCTTGTGTTGCTGGACAAAACAACTATATCATGCCTGAACTGGAGATGCTGATGGTCCTTCTCCCAGATCTGTCAGAGAAAAGCCCTACCAGGAGATCCCCCATGCCTTGTCCAGAACTCACAGCTGTCATCCAGATTTCATAGTGCCCTGAAAAGCCCTTTGGGATGCTGTTTTGCTGAATTAGATCAGAGCAGCTCACGCAGCAAAGATGTCAGCATACATTGCTATCAACTCTCTGTGGAATTGGATGGGTTTACAAACATTACATACACAGAATGAAATCCCCCAATGCAAAATGATCTTCTTTTGCTAGCAGATCTTCCTGGTCAGTGTTGGGCTGGAGGAATTTGCTAAGAACACCTCGGGAATGTAATGTTTGAGACTGCCAAAGTAATGCCAGAAAGTTTGAGCCAGCAACCAGCTACGTGTCTCCAGCAGGCATTAAAATGCACTAAGCTGAGTCTTTGTACGTAAATATCTGACCTTTCTTCCCTAACACTAAGGTTATTAGCAGGTTTTTATCAATATTGGCTAGATGCATTCGAGCAGGACTTTAAAGGCACTTGGGAAATACAAACAAATGTGATAACATTCACTAAGTGGTGCCTTCTCCTTTAATAGTTGATCCAGGTAGAAGATAATTTACTCACTGAACAGAATCAAAACGAAAAGGAACCTCTTTCATCTGTATTGTCTTCCTGTCGTAGAATACATCTCACCTTGACACCTTCAGAGAAACCTGAAACTACAGACATGATGGCAGGGAATTTATTAAGCAAGACATCCTACCCACCACTTGGCATGATGAGTCTGCACAAGTCTGATGATGAGGACGTGGTATTGGTGGGCTATTCTCTGCCCCGTGGGGACTCCCTAAGGCTGCAAAGTGAGAGTGAAATGTGTTGACCGTAAGTGCCAAATGGAAGCAAGAATCACTCAAGGAGGGCATGGTAGGTTGGGGTTTAGACATGACCATTTGGAAATGAACTCAACAATCCCGCATTCTTCTTTGATAGTCCTTCTCATTCATAGCTCCCTTAGCCATCTACCGGGAGGCAAGTGTCACTATGACTTTGCTGAAGGCTGGAAAGGTGAAGCAATTTATTTGTCACTCACCAAGTCAGTGATTATAATTTGACTGGGAGAAATAAAAGAAAGAAAACAAAACAACAGCAGCAGCAAACCAACCGTGAGCTGGGACGTTAGTTGCCAGATTGTGTCTGCAAACTTTAAGGCTGGAAGAAAGCCTTTAGCCCTCTGGATGTCTGTAGTCTGGTGAAGTCTACAAGTCACATCATACTTTTCATTACCCTGAAGGAGAAAAAAATTCTTCCTGAAAACTCTCATGATAACTTGGAGTGAAGCCTCCATAGTTATCATTATTCCCCCACACTAGCACATCCTTTCTGACAAGACCTCAGCCTTTGTTTTATAAAGATGCCTCTGGAAAGCCCCATCCTACTCAGTTGACTCAGCCAGACTAATCACCAACTCAGCTCTAAACAATGTTTTTACAAAACGAAGATGCAAATCAAAGCATCATGCTCAGTGCCTGACCTGGTTGCAAAGAGTTGCATACCTGACCTAAGCAAGATTCATCCATCTCACTGGAATGGAGGCTTACAGGATTTGAGCACCAGCTTGTCTCCTGTGCTTCTTTTATCCTTCTGAACTGTCACATTCCTCATCCAGAGGTCTCCCTGTGTGCTGCACATGGCTCAGACATATTGATACCTGATTTTGGTGGCAAGACGAATATTCACCCAAAATATGAAGGTGTGCAAGACCTTTCATTGCATCACTTCAAGGCTGATATTTGTCCTGTTGAAAGCACATCCCAAAGAAAGTGACTCATTAAGAACATCAAGAACCCTTCAGGCAGAATTATCTTTATTCTTCCTATTATTCTGATCCCAGGGAGGCATTGTTGGCATCCCGACTCAAAGAGAGGAATTTGTTGCATATTTTCTTGGAGACATGGCACAGTGAGGGAAATGTAGAGAGTATTGCTCACACCTAGCATTTATTCAGTCAAAAAATGCAGCTGATGGGAATATATACGGACTGTAGAGCTGAGGCACTAAGTGTATTGCTTTGAATGTGTATTTATTGCTGGCATTTTAAAGTAACTCTTACTGGCATATCAAAATACCTCCAGTGAAAGCTGCCATTGAAAGAGGAGTCATTATCACCTCAATTGGCACTGTATTCGGATGAAGTGAAGTGATCTAAAAAGGAGAGCAATCGCCTGTAATGCTCCACATGCTGGTGACTTCCATTTGCCTTGTCCAGCACTGTGAGATTTTCTCTTCTCCTTTGACATCCTTGAGAAGAAGAGTGAGACATATCAGATCTCTCTTGGGCAATGATGAAAGCAACAGTCCTGACAAGGTGCTTCTCTAAGGGAGATGTAGTCACAGCAGCCCCACAGATAGAAATCTATCCCTCCCTGGAGGGAGGAGGATGTTATTAAACATGTGGCAAAAGGGGGCAATTTAAGGTAGGAAGCAGGAGATATCAAAAAACCCAGTTACAGTTGCATTGGTGATTATTTGATCTGTGACACCATCAGGAGGGAAATGACCAACTCAGACGTTGGGGTTGAGACACAGAGAGGAAATAAAAAGCCTCTGTGTCTGCTAGCACGTGTAGGAGGCACATGGTAAGGCTGGCATAATTCTATGCATCACAGGGTCACAGAATCACAGAATCATTAAGGTTGGAAAGGACTTCTAAGATTCCCAAGCCCAACCCCAAACCATCCCGCCATGCCCACTGACTACGTCCCTCAGTGCCACATCCCCATGGTTCTGGAACACCTCCAGGGATGGTGACCCCACCACTCCCAGGGCAGCTGTGCCAGTGCCTGACTGCTCTTTCCGAGAGGAAATTGTTCCTAATATCCAACCTGAAGCTTCCCTGAAAATAGAGACAGTCAAAGACAAATGGAGGCCTACACGTGGGAGAGCGTGGAGAGCTAAAGGATATTTTAATCAAAGTCAACATGCCAGTTGTTTACAGTAGTCTCCCCCACACAAATTCCATGCAAAAGTTCATTACCAGTAATTGCCTTGGAGCTGATTTTCCCAGCTGCAGAGGAAATAAAGTGCTACGTGCACCACTTATTAGTGCAGGCATTTCTCTGATACTTGCAATGGCTCTTCGCAAGAGAAAGTAGTGATCAGATTATGCCTCTTACCCACAGGCACTGGGCTATGGGACCCCAAAAGAGCTTAGTACGGCAGTATTTGGGGGTCCTCAAAAATCCAGACCTGTAGCAAGATATTCATTTAAAATGTTACAGAGACCCGTATGTCACTAGGAGATTGGATAACACGCTGTTGATGTGTTTTCATTGTATTTCCTAGATTAACCTGAACATAAACACTTTATGTCCTCTCCCTTTTTCTCAGTTATGGTCAGTTGCCACTAAAACAGCATTCAGAGGTTATTGACTACAGAGACTACAGAGAAAGTGAACTCCTCTGCTTTCCTGCATTTTCATCCATCTATTTATCTCTCTGTAGGCCTCATGATCAGATCAGCTTCTCAGCCCAGATTTGAGTAAATCTGATGCTCAGCTTTCTGAATTCCAGCTAGTGCCTTAAAGGCTGTCTTCTGCCCAGCAGGGTGAGATACGGATCTCTTTCAGAGCCTGCAAGAATTTTATACACACATGTAAGTATACATATGTAGTTTTAAACTCCCTTAACTCCACTTTTCTTCAAATCATTTGACTAAATGTTCTGGTGTTTGCCAACTATTTGAAATCTTGCAGTGTTCTACCAATATGTATGGACTGCTGCAGGACTTTTGTTCCTAAGAGCCCATATTTGCCAAATAAAAGGTTTATTTTTTTCTTCCTACAAGATACCCAAATAGAATATTCTCCAATGTGGACACTGGGATAGGCTCCCCAGGGAAGTGCTCATGGCACAAAGCCTGCTGAAGTGTTTGAACGACGGTCTCAGACACAGGGTTTAATTTTTAGGTAGTTCTGTGTGAGGCCAGGAGTTGGACTCAATGACCTTTGTGGGTCCTTCCCAGCTCAGTTTATTCAACCCTTCTGTAATGCAGTCTCAGCATCCACTGGATACTGCAACAGGTCCACTATATCTAAGCCATCATCTCTGTTTTTTCCTCCTTGAGGTAGGAATTGATGACTGGTTTTGTACTACTTCACCTCTGTGTTCACTGGAGGCCACTGCAATACATTTTCTTGAGACCACACAGACTCCATAAAATTCATCAGGCTGTAATATTTCTGGCACTACTCATTTTTGTGCCCACACACTATGATATTAATTACAGACTGCTCTGATTCGAATTGATATGTTACCCCCAAGCCTTCTTCCAGTGGCAGTGTTATTTCCTGCCCATATGGTTCATCTCCAGGTGACATGGCTTGCCAGAACTCAGGTGCTTGCTTTCTTCTCTCTTTGACTTTCAGAACTCCCTGCCCAGGTTGGAAAGCCTGTTTCATTATGAGTCCTTCTGCATAAGAGCCCAGGAAGAAGAACCATCATCTCCTTTCGCTCCAGGAACAAAACTCTGCAAATCTTTCTCATCGTCTATTACAGCAGCATATCTGCAATGGCCTGGCATGGGCCAAAATCTGTATACACTTACACTTTTCCCCAGATATCTTACATTTCTGATTTAGATTCCTCCTGCCATGCCCTTTTTTTTTTTTTTTTTTTTTTTTTTTTTTTTTTTTTTTTTTTTTTTTGTGACCCATTTCAGGGTCAGGAAACATTTCTTTTGTTATCTTCCTCTTTTGCTGCTCTGCCCCCACCATCTTTCAGCATATCATCAATGTATATTGCAGTGTCCTCATTTCCTTCAAATGACTCTTGCACTTTCCTGTCAAAAACCTCAGGAGCAAGTTAAAACCCAGAGGGAACTCCTCTCAAGCAATAGCTCCCATCAAGGGCATTGGAAATGCAGACTTTCAACATCTTCTCGGCCAGGGCAATTTGCAAGGACCCAAGAGGGCAGCTAACAGCATAAAAGAAAACACATCTCCAGTCATTGTCTTGAAAGCATCCCCCTGGCAAGCAAAGGAAAATATTTTCTCTAAATATTCCTATTGAGTTCTTTGGGATCTGAGGGGCTTGTCCTTCTTTCCTGCTGTTCCCGAGGGCAGGCACACTGCAGTAGCTTCTATTTTTAAAACCAATACCCAGTGTTAGCAGATAGCCCAAGCCCTTTTAATTTCTGTCTCATGAACGGAGGAGCATTTCTGCAGGCTGCAGCACTGAGTGTTTGGAATCTGAGAGCACACATTGCTACGCCTTGTTCTCCATTGGCATTGAAGGCATCACAGTATTGTTGTGTTTTTCCTTTTTTATTATTATGGTTTATCTATTTATTTTTCCAGTCAGGTCCATTCTTTCAGTTACCATGATTCCAAGTCATAACCTCACCCACTTCTGGATTGTCACCAGGGTGAATCCTATTTTTTAGCTTAATAAGATTTTAGCTTAAGTCTGCATATACCAACTACAAGAGGTGGCAGAAAAGTAGCATTTTTAGCTTTCTAATTCTTATCAAGAATGTGGTTCCAAAGGAGTGGGCAAGGACAAAGAAATGTCCTTTTTATGGAAGCAGGAGAAGGAACAAGGTGAAGTCTGGACCAGCCAGGTGAATAAGAATGGCCAGAAGGGTGACATGCTATGATTTTACTTTGGCATTTGGCAGTAGTCCACGTGATGTGCCCATAAGAATGACTCCTGTGCAATCATGGTAAAATGGGTGCTCCTGAGTACTGTGCTCAAAAAGGAATGGCACATTTTCAGACTAGAAGGTCTTCTAGGGTCTATTCTGAGTCTGGCACTGTTCAATATTCTCATAATGACTCCGATGATGGAATAGAGAATAGATTTATGTAATTTGTGGCTGACAGAAGACAAGAAGGGGGTCACAAGCAATGAGCAGGACAAGATTGGAATTCGAAATGATCTCAGTTTGTTGAAGGCAGTGTTTGAAATCAAGAGGGTGACACTGAACAGAAGCAGAAGCAACAATGGGCAGTCCAATACAAGAGGACGGGAGGGAGAAGTCCAGCAGTAGAGGAGATGTGGCCATGGGGTGGGAAGAGGCCAAGGGCTGAAAAAGGAAATGCAGCAGCATGCAAACAAGAAAACACAAGTTCTGGGACACAAATGCATATCATGGAATCATAGAATCACAGAATCATAAAATGGGTTGTGTTGGAAGGGACCTTCTCCGCTCCAGTGAGCTTTAGCTGGAGTTCAGGTCCAGCTCTTTGGCTGGACAGAACATGTTAAGGAAGATAAAGGAGCTCTTGGAGGAATTTAATGATATTTACAAGTTTTTCTGCAGGCCTGACTTGTGAGGAAAGGCAGAAAGAACTGGATTTGTTTAGCTTAGGAGGATGGCTGTGAAGAAACACTCGCATATGTAAACAAGAAGCAGATAGTGATAGATAGATCTCCACTGTTGTGGGATGTAGGATGAGAAGTAATTCTGAGTAAATGTGTGGCAAGGGAGATTCAGTTAGATATTAAGAAAAATGTTATATGGGAAGTTAAAAAGTGGAACAGATTATGGAGGGTCTGTTCAATTCCCAGCAGTGGAATCACTTACAGAAGCAACTGCCAGAAATGGCTCCTGCATCCTCCCTCTCTGTTGGAGCAGAAAGCTGTGTATGTGCCTTCCTGCGGTGCCTCCCTGCTCCCAGTTCCTATGATCCCATCCAGTAGTGGTTTTGGAAGATCCCGGGGCTGGAAGCCCTTGTGAAGTGAGAACAACTGCCTCAAAACTGAAGAAACCATGCTGGAGTGAGACCCAAATGAAATCATAGAATGGCTTGGGTTGGAAGGGACCTCAAGGATCATCAAGCTCCAACCCCCAGCAACCCCATGAACAAAGTCCGTGTGAATTCTCTCACAGTTAAACTGTTGTCAGCCAGTAGTAACTTCAATGAAGTAATCGAGATGAAGGATTGTGAAACTGAAGGCAAGAAGCCTTTCCAATGTTAGTGACTCCAAGATTCAGATCCAGGAGTACTTCTGCCTTGTTCAGCAATAGGTATATCCAATACTTCTCAGGTTCAGCCATCCAACTGTGTAACAAAGGGAGAAGCTCTTCCCTGCTTTACCAGGCACTAGCACAGCTCCTAAAGCTTTGTATTTGGACACTGGCTACCACCAAACGCTGACACTGCCACCAAAGCAGCAGAAAGACGGCTGGCATTTTTTTTAAGATGAACATTTTTGCACCTGCTGGTGGTCTGTGTTCTCCTTTGCCAGAGAGCTGAGGGAATGAAGGGCAAGCCAAGCCCAGTAGTCCCCTCTGCACCCTCCATCTCTGCAAGCCTGATCTTAAAGCAGAGCACGTAGCATCCCCTTGTACACTCCTGCCAATAGCAAAACAAGTGCAATGCCTTCAAAGGCAGAGGACTCAGTACATGAAGTTCAGCAAGCTCTCCAAGGGAGCCACGTTGCCCACTGAATCAAACAATCCTAAGAGCATGTCAACATCGCTGGTTCATCAGGTGCCAGGACAATTTTCAGGTCACCACTCACACTGTAGAGAAACAAAGAGAAAACTGGATTTTCCTTTTTTGATCTCTGTCACTTTTTGCACCAGCGATGTCGAGTTTGACCTCATGCCAGGCTAACAGCAGTTAGCAGAATGGGACAGCATTAGCACCATGCCTTCATTAGGTTCAACACACTCTTTTTCTATCCTATACATCAAGACATCTAACAAAGCACTGATAAAACTTCCCACCCTGCCTAGCTTGCAAAATACAAGAGCATCCAAGATGGACTGAGACCACTGCACAAACCTGGAACATTCATTTCTAAGAAGTGAATCTCTCCCATTTTTAAAGGGTCATTTATCAGTGAACTCCCTTCTTAATGTGCCTCTTTAAAACACTGTAATGACAGCGCGTTCTGCATCGCACTGTCATGATAGAGAACCCAGCCATATGTCAAGCAGCAAACTGTGACCCCTTTTTCTGTGATTAAGTTCATTTTTGTTCTATCCACTTTTTTCTTTGTACATGATTAACTGGTGAATAAAAAGGTTCTCTTCTTTATTTTTCTTTGCGAGGGCTGAAGCAGTTTTAATCATATATAATTCAACACTTGCTATGTGATTTGCATTCCCTGCTTTAAGATGAATTTGGCACTAAACAACCTCTCAATTATACTCCCCTGCCTCTGTTTTCTCTGGAAGTCACAAAATCTATTCAAACAAAAGCTAACCCCCTTCCCCTCCCCTCCCCTCCCCTCCCCCCCCCCCCCCCCGAAGTTCTATGAAGATGAATGATGATTAAAATCAAGGAACAGAGATCCTTGTCCTAACTTTATGAAACCACAGGGTTCCAAAATATATCCTCCAGTGGCGCTTTTCCAGGCAACCTTGGGTTCAAAGACAAAATTGTGTATACGTCTGTATCAGTCCAGGTCATTGCACCCATCTATCATCCTTTCTTCTTGTGCCCAGACTACTTTTTTTGCTTCTGACAAGAGAAGTTAAACATGAAGGCTGGAGTTTGCAAGCCTGAAATGTAACTGAGGCTGAATAAGGCAGAAACTGAGATTAGAGAAGGAAGCCAAGCTGGAAAAACAGGAGAAGTTTCTGTCTGAAAAGGAAAGGATGAGATAAAGCAGTGAGAAATGATCAGCGATGAAGGACAGCTGGAATTTGGGTATGTGGCAATATATACAACTTTATATAGATGCACATCTGCATTTAAATATGAATATGCATATAAGTAGACACTATCTATATACACATCTTCCTGCCCAGGGAAGTGGTGGAGTCTTCCACCACCATGCAGGGACTCCACCATCCCTGCAGGTTTCGAAGAGAAGGGGAGATCACAGAATCATAGAATCATGGAATTGCTCAGGTTGGAAAAGACCTTAAGGATCATCGAGTCCAACCACAACCTAACCATACTACCCTAACTCTAGCAACCCTCTGCTAAATCACGTCCCTGAGCACCACATCCAGATGGTTTTTAAACACATTCAGGGATGGTGACTCAACACATCCCCGGGCAGCCCATTCCAGTGCTTAACCACCCTTTCTGTAAAGAAGTTTTTCCTGATATCCAACCTAAACTTACCCTGGTGTAACTTAAGGCCATTTCCCCTTGTCCTGTCACCAGTGAGAAGGGACCAGCCCCTCTCTCACTGTAAGCACCTTTTAGATATTGGAAGAGAGCAATGAGGTCTCCCCTCAGTCTCCTTTTCCCCAGACTAAACAGCCCCAGCTCCTTCAGTTGCTCCTTATAGGTAATATTCTCCAAGCCCTTCACAAGCCTTGTTGCCCTTCTTTGAACCTGTTCCAGCACCTCAACGTCCTTTCTGTACTGAGGTGCCCCAAACTGAACACAGTACTCGAGGTGAGGCCTCACCAATGCCAAGTACAGGGGCAGGATGACTTCCCTAGTCCTGCTCACCACACCATTTCCTGATCCAAGCCAGGATGCCATTGGCCTTCTTGGCCACCTGGGCACTCTGCTGGCTCATGTTCAGCCGACTGTCTCCATCAGTACACCAAGGTCCCTTTCCATCAGGCAGCTTTCCAGCCACTCCTCCCCAAGCCTGTAGGGTTGCCTGGGGTTGTTGTAACCAAAATGTAGGACCTGACACTTGGCCCTATTGAAACTCATACAGTTAACCTTGGCCCATTGATCCAGTCTATCCAGGTCCCCCCGTAGTGTCTTTCTCCCCTCTGGCAAATAACACTCCCTCCCAACTTGGTGTCGTGACCCTGCACATAGCAGGGGTGTTGAAACTAGATGATCACTGCGGTCCTTTTCAACCCAGACCATTCTCTGACTCTAGGATATAATTCTATGATAGAGGATACTGAAGTAATTGCAGTGAAGACACTTCTATACCTACATTAACTACAGGGAAAGATGAAAGAATCTCACTTAGATGTGATAGCCCTCAAAGCCAACAAGGCTGATGGGGATAGACTTGCAGAAAACACAAGGTTGGACGTGGTGGAGGGAAAAAGGAGGCTGTGCTGAAGAAGGAAAAAAATAAAGCCATGAGAACCTGTACTAAAGCAAGCAAAAGAACACATTAAAAGCACATTGACGCTGTAAATTCAAGGATTCAGAAGCTGAGACATGCCATGAGTAAAGCAGAAGTGACCTAAATCCACACTTTTCATCTCAAACCAGCACTGTGGTACAGTCTATACTGATAAAGTCCCATAATAAATCCAGTCTGTGTATTGATACACCTTTCCATACCGGAATGCTTCTTATTACGTGTATCAACATTGCTCAGAACATCAGGAGCTGACTGCAACTTTGGCCCAGAGGTGCTATTTCAAGCATCAAACTTGGGTTAATAATGTACCTTTGGAAGAATGCAAGGCCTCGTATCTGTAGTATGGGGTAATATTGGGGGTGCTGCACAAAGCTGTAAGAAAGAGCACTGCAAGATCTAAGCAGTTTTGGCAAGACTTTTCAAATACGTCTCATAGAAGGGAGTGTGAGATAGATATTTCACCCAGCTAACTTAGTAATAAAAGGTATAAATCCAACGTGAAGGCCATAGAACAAGGAAACAGTGGAAACAATCTGTGAGAAAGAAAGGGCAAAAAAAAAATTGCCATGTCTCACAGTTGTTCCAAAAATGAGATGTCAGATTGACTTTCCCTGTGGATGCTGAGTCAAGGCACTGGGCAGAAGGCAAATAGAAATGGGCAGATAAAGAGCTATGGGGCAGTGTGTTAAAAAATACCATATACAGTAAAAGGCAAACATTCATTTGCTATAGGAGGGTGAATCATCTTCCAGTGGAAGAAGATGGGAATCATCTTGCATTCATTTGGTAATTCTCACCTGAGCTATGTATCTACAGTCCTAGAGGACTGTCGCTAGAGAAGCCAATGTATGGATGCTCAGTGCCATTTGAGGTGCTCTAGGGCACCTGAGTCATGAATATGACTGCAGATATGACACATTCATAGAATCATAGAATGGCCTGGGTTGAAAAGGACCACAATGATCATCTGGTTTCAATCCCCCTGCTATGTGCAGGGTCACCAACCACCAGACCAGGCTGTCCAGAGCCACATCCAGCCTGGCCTTGAATGCCTCCAGGGATGGGGTATCCACAGCCTCCTTGGGCAATCTATTCCAGTGCATCACCACCCTCTGGGTGAAAAAATTCCTCCTAATATCTAACCTAAACCTCCCCCGTCTTAGTTTAAAACTATTCTCCCTTGTCCTATCATTATCCACCCTATCCAGTCCTGAGGGAAGTCAGCATATTTGTGGTGTAGCAACTGGAAATAGAGTAGAGCATTAGGTGGGGCATCCATTCAGCTCTAGGTAGGAATGTATATGAAGTCATGGGAGATTAATCCTAGTTAAACCAGAGCAGGATGTTTGCTTGAAGATGCACTGAAACAAAGTGAGATGGCAGTGAAAATACAAGTCCCAGGTGTCAAACAACCCCATTGTTGGGGAAGTAGCAAGATGATAAAAGAGGAGACCTCTGGCTTGTGTCAGGAATTAAATGAAGCATCTGGAACCAGATACAAAGGGGTAGAGATTGCCCAGGGCGGGTTGGACTTTCACAGTGCAGCAAAGTGCCAGTAGTGTTGTCTGCCATAAAGACTGGGTCCCCTGGGAAAGCAACACTTCTGAAACTCCACAGAAGGAAACATTGTCCTAAAGTCAGAATGTCTTCACCTGATTTAGACCTGCATTTATGGCAATTACATTCCTTCCATCCTAGAGATCCCAAGGGATGGAAGGAAATTAAATAATAATAAGTTATTAAGCAAGCTTTGAACTTTCATGCTGAACTTTCTCCTTATGCCCTCCCTATTTCTGTCCTGGAAATCTGTTTTTGGTCTCAGCTCAAATAACCAAAGCAGAATTTTGCTGTAAGAAATGATCTTGTAATCCAAGATAACTTGATCTGTACAAAGGTCTGGTAACTTGCTTGAAGGCTTCTGTTACTTTTGTAAAGCGAGAGTCCACCCAGAGACAAGAGCAAAATCCTAAAATATAATTAAAGGCTTCAAGTTGGCTGCGGTACACATGCAATTATTTATATCATACTTTCAGTGATTATTCATGGGTTTTTTAATGGGATAGGTGGTGGGGAAGGTTATCAGGTTGCAAGCAAACCCAAAATTCGGAATTGCTTGCTGGGGAGAGCTGAGAGGAGGTGATGATGATGGATAATAGAAGAGATGAGCGTAAGGTAAATTGATAGTCAAGGTTTACAGGAACATGTGGACTATTAAAAACTCTATTGCGCATCAGTGAATTTCAGACCCTTAGATTGACAGCACCTTTAAAGGGAAATCACACTTTCTATCATCTAATCAAGGTAAGTAACAGTGTGGTTGGTCTTTCTCCCCGGCTCTCTTTTGACTTCATTTGGCCAGTTTAGAGAAGTTTAATGTTTAATCTGACAGTAAGCGTCATGAAGCTTGAACAGACCAGAGGCAGCAGAAAAGGCCAGAAGTAATAAAGTTCAACATTCCTCTAACAGTCTGCATGGAGTCCAGCTAATCATAGCTCTCCTCGAATGGCATTTGTTATTTCAATAACCCTTCTTTCCCCACATCATCGTACATTGAGTTCTCTCTCAACCCCGTTCCACTCTGCTGAAGGCAATGCACATTTGTGCCAGCATCTGGCTGGGAGGACCCCTTCCTCCATCACGTGGGGAAGAGTAGTTCAGAGCTGCTTGGGTCTCCGCCAGGGACAACACCACCAGTCAAGTCCAGATCCTCTGCTGCTTTTCACCTTATAGAGCCATATTCCACGTCGCAAACCCTACTGCAGTCAGGGGCTGGCATCCCCGGCTGTGTGCGGAGATAAACAATAAGACAAAGGGCTGCAGCAGCAGCTTTTCATCTTAGAAGTGTTTTTTCAGCTGTGGATGAACTCAAAGTTCCCAGTGCCCAAGGAAGATTTGAGCTCCAACACTACTGCCCTACGCAATAGCAGAAAGGTCCCGATGCAGAAGGTTGGGAACCATCAAAAGACACAGTGAGCACAGCGCCCTTGGGAAAGGAATGTTGCTATCCACACATTAAAGCACAGAAATCATGTCAGAGAGATTGCAGCCAGAATGGAATGGGGCTGAGCCTACCTCCAGACTGGATCCATCCATCTCAGGTTGGATATTAGGAGAAATTTCTCCTCCAAAAGAGTGGTGATGCACTGGCACAGCTGCCCAGGGAGTGGTGGACTCGCCGTCCCTGGAGGTGTTCTAGAACAGTGGGAGTGTGTCACTGAGGGATGTGGTTTAGTGGGTAATAATGGTGGTAGGTTGATGGTTAGCCTTGGTGATCCCAGGGGCCTTTTCCAACCTTAATGATTCCATGATTCTTTGAATAGCAGGGTGTAATCTTAAAGGAGGATCCTGCAGGAAATGCAGATGATGGACAGGTTTAGGATGTTGGTGTCGGTGGAAGCTCGTGTGGTCTCATAATGAGTTGTCAGTGGCTGCTACAGAGCAAATGAGACCAAGGAGAGGCAGCAAATTAAGCAAGGCTCTGGGACTGTAGGAGATTGGTGGTTTTGCAGAGGATGGATGTGACAGAACAGAGCTGTTATGCACAGCTTAGAAGTGGGTCAATGTCAGGTTTTAGGAGCAAGAGCCACCAAGGGGAAAGAAGAGGGGAAAGGTCTGGAGCTTGGTGGCTCTCCTATCAGGATCTGCATTACAAGCCAGGATGTGTGAGCACCGCTGTTCTGCTGCTGTCAGCAAGAAGTTGATTAAATCCGTCAGTGCTGCGTGCATGAGTGAGACAGGGGCCCTTCTGAAAGCCAAAGGACCGTATGATTCACAAGTTCAGAGGCCAGGAGGCTGAGCTGACCTCCTCCATAACACAGCTCAGAGGACTGCAGTGGTAATGGCCCCTGTAATTTCTCTTTGGCTCATGTGTCTTTTCCAAAGAAGCACCCACCCTTCTTTGGAAGACCTCAAGAGACAAAGAAATCTGTTATTGTGGGTCGTTTGTTCCAATGGTTAATTACCCTTCTTGCAAAAATGTGCTTCTTTTGGCTCCTTTGGTTGCATCTGGACCAAATTCTTCTCCTGCTTCTTGTTATTGCTTTCTTTGGGAGGTTTAAAAGAAAAGAAAGAAAGAAAGTAATGCTTTTCAGGTTTTTCCTTCTGTTGAAAAACCTTTGACAAAAAGTCTCAGCACCGCACACCTCCCTTCTGCAACAAGCTTTTTTCCTCAAAACCTCTGGCCTTGGAATTACAAATTGTTGCAGAATGATGAATATTTTCTGCAGCTCTTTACCCCACTGATTCAGTGTTTCAAAACCTGCCCTCAGGTGCATGGAGGGTTCCTGTCTCCACTTCAGTGGCATCCAGTCCAGCTCATCTGATCTCCACCAGCACAGAGCTTTTCTTTCTGTGTCCATGCAGGGCTTCAGCCCTGCAGTCATCATATTCTGAGCAAACCATCAGGATTTCTTGTTCACCGTGGCCTCTAAATCCTTCTCCCTCTGCCAAAACATCCTCATTCTGTGAGAAGGGATGGGTTTTTTTCCTCCCACCCTAGAAGCCTGACCTTGTGTTCAGCTGAAGGAAAAGCTCATTGCATCTGCCTTTCTTATGTATCTGCGCTGAGGATCTGTGCCTTCAGTTACTCAATACCTCCACGCTACAGATTGTTATCGTGTCGATATCAGTATCTTTAATCGTGCAATGAAAGACCACATCAGAATGGATATGCATCAGGGGAAAGGAATTAAATAGTATGGGCAGCCTTGGATCTGTCCTGGCCTGCCCCTCCGCTCCCTGTAGGCCACCATGAGGCCTCCTCTCACCCCCCTCTGCTCTGTGCCCAACAAACTATGGGACCTCAGCTGCTACTCACACCTCTTGCCCTCCAGCCCCTTCCCCACATCTTCGTAGCCTTCCTTTGGATGCTCTCTAATGGTTTTATGTCTAGTTCTGGGCACAGGACTATGTCTACCTGGGGCTGATTTACCTGGCCAAGGAGTATGCCCAGGGTCAGATATCAGTGCCATCAATATGATGTGCACTGGGGCACAGAGAGCCTCCAGTGTTAAAGGAGCCAATTCAGAAGTATTTAATTAAAGGAGATTGAAACTCTTATATCCTTGAGGGGCTTCTGATCATTTCAATGTGGTTTTGACTGCATTTGGACCTGGATCTGCTTTCTTTCATGGTGCTTCTGTCTCACACCACAGACATCACAGACATCCCCTCTGAAATGCTCATTTCACAGTCAGCCAAGTCCAGTTTTCCTGCAGCTCCTGTGGGGCATTTTCTTGGGGATAGACTAAGTAGGAGGAATTTTGAACTTCCTCCTAGCCTGTTTAGTTCTTCTGGGCTCAGCAAACATTGTCTTCAAGTGTCCTGTATCTCCTGCAAGTCTGGCTAACGGTTGGGATCCAAGCACTGAACTACATCACCTTTTCACCAGTGATACAGGATAGTGCAAGGAGTCACATGTAATACTGCACATAAATTCAAGGTCACACTGGACAGGGCTCTGAGCACCTAATGGAGCTGTGGATGTTCCTGTTCATTGCAGAGGAGTTGGACCAGACAGCCTTAAGGGTCCCTTCCACCTCAAACCATTCCATGATACCCCATTCCTACTGGCCAGAGGAAACTAAAAATCAGTTCCCAATCCTAATGTTATGGAAGGTGCCCAAATGTCAATGCCAAGGCTGGTCTTGGATTCTAATGCACTTCCTTCATGGTTTCTTCTAGGAAGGGAATTTTAATTTCCTGTAAGTGTCCAGATTTAAAGAATGCCACTGCAAGAACATTTCTGGGATAACACTGATGGGCTGCAGGATTCTGCTTGGCTGCAAGATTACTTATTTCTAAGATCATTGAGTTGCCTTTAAAGATGGATTCTCCAAGCTAAAGTCTCGGGATTTTAGGCAGATTGCAGACTTAGTTGTTCACCAGCCCCATGTTCTGAACTGGGCACTATTCCTCTCCATCTACCTCCAACTCTGTCAAATAGTCCCTCTTTCTTTAGATCACTTTGGCAACCTTTTCAGGGGGGCATTTTGTGCTAAATTTTTGCTGCTTGTGCATTCCTAGCTTCTTGTAGTGCCAAAAATTTCCCAGTTCCATGAGACGAGGAGCCAGGATGCGACTGACTCAGACTGCTCTCCTGAAGCTGTGCTGATTTACACCAACCCAGGGGAACACCGCTATAATTCTCCTCTCCTTTGAGTGAGTAGCCACAGTGACAACAGACTGAATAGATGACAAAATAAAACAGCTCGTGAATCTAGAACATGCAGCTGGAATTTCCCCAGCGGAGTCACAGTGTGAAACATCCAAAACAGGCCCATGAAATATGAATTAATGTAAGGACAAGGTTTTAATCGCAGTTACACAACTTTAAAGCTGCAGTAATTCCACAGAGCTCAGCCTGGTGACTCTGGATTTTTGCTCATGTGGCAGATGCCTCTCGTATACAAAGAACAGACACTGGTCTCATTTTGCTGGTGTGAATTCTGCAGTGAAGTCAGTAGTGTAGCAAAAATATTAAAGACAAATAAGAGATTAAAGACATCTTTCATGGGTTAAGTGACTTGCTGGTGTGACTGGTCAGCTCTGTTCCTCTTCATAGAATCATAGTATCATAGAATCATTGAATGGCTTGGGTTGGAAGGGACCTCAAGGATCATCAGGCTCCTAACCCCCACCACAGGCAGGGCCACCAACGTCCACCTTCCTCCTCTGGAGGCTATGGCCCTACCAGCAAGGTTATTGCACGGTCTCTGCTCTGAATATTCAGTGATGTCGTTGTTGTGCTGCAAATCAGAAGTAAATAATACGACAATGAAAATCAGGACAGTCAGTTCTCATCTGCCCCTAATTTACAAAGGGCTGTGTCTAGTGGAGTAGAGCAGAATGACCTCCTGCTGAGCACTGCAGATGTTTGGCTGCTCTAAGAGCACAGTGAGCTACGTTCAGCAGCAGGAAAATCATGCAGTGAGTGTGTCTGTCACATCCTGCTCTTTGCAGCACAAGAGCCAACTCTTTATCAGTCACGTGGAGCTCACAGACCATGAGCCACACTCTACCCTGGTGTCACCACTCTAAGGTCATTGGGAGACTGACTTTGTATGAGGGCACACAGTGATAAAACAAAGGGAACAATTTTAAACTAATAGAGGAGAGATTTAAATTAGATGTTGGAGGATATTCTTTACTCAGAGGGCAATGAGGTCCCAGCAAAAGCCATAGATGCCCCATCCCTGGAGGTGCTCAAGGCCATGGATGAGGCCCTGGGCAACCTGATCTGGTGGTTGGCAACTCTTCCCACAGCAGAGAGTTGGAACTAGATGATCTTTGATGTTCCTTCCAACCCAAGCCGTTCTATGATATATGATGACTGGATTGCATGTGGGATCATGAATTTTGGCTTGGGAGTGGAGAAGGCAGCAGCTTCTTTTGGAAGCACCCTGCTCATATCCAGGTAATAATGTAGAGACCTCTCAAGTGTTGAATCTTGTTGGAGTCCTAACAACAAGCAGATGTGACTTCATGCACAAGAAGTTATTTCGTCCATGAGTAATCCCAGCAGTTACCACTCAATGTAGACACAGTGAAGGTAGATTTGTACACTTGCACGCTGCTAACTAACTCATATGTCATCAAGAGAAGGAACACAGTCGAGAAATGAGCATTCCTGGCCTGAATGTTGCCTAGATTTTTCTTCACATCCAAGTTTTCTTCCTACAGAGACTCAGGGTAGCTCAAAATAAAGAGCAGTGTGTGGTGAACCTATGGTGGGACAGGTCACGGTACACCAATGGGAACAGGAATGGAAGATTTCCTATGATCTAATAATTTATACAAAGCCTGGGATACACAATCGTAAAACACCTATGGAAATGAGGTGCCCACATTGCATAAGTGCTTCTGAATATAGAGCTCATTATGTGAAAAACACAGCGGTGCTCAGGTCCAGAAGAACAATAGATCAAGCAGGAAATCAATGGCACTTTTAGTAAATTAAGGAAAATACTGCATTGACTTTATATGTGCATGGCTGGGGAGAGGGAACCAGGCTAAAAATCTCATGTAGACCAAAAACCAGGGAGCTTCCTCACATTCTCTAAACAAGCCCTCAACCTTTTTCCTATGTTTTGCTTTGGACAAGGCCTATTTTGAGGAGGAAATGTCATCCCAAATAGCAAATGTTTTAGAAAAATCTGCTGTTGCCAGTAAAGAGTTAATCTATCTGTATGTTGACACTAGCTCTGATAGCTGCATTCAGCTCTAAGCATGTGCCGGGATGGCTTAGGGTCAAAACAAGGCATTTTTTTAATTGGAAGTGGAGGTGGAATGGAGATTTAAGGAAAACTGGAGATGTGGGACACTGCGCTTTCAATACAGCCTTTTGTCCAGATTAGACTCTCCTTTTCTAGTCTGAGGGAGAGGAGTGTAGAAGTAAAATGGGCTTGCACAGAGTAAGTGGAGATGCACAGACAAAGAGAAGGATGTTTTTACCTCTGAATTGAAAACCCAAATGTCCCCACACCATGATGAATGTGGACTCTGAACTACTGAACTATGGCCGTGGTGAGTCCTGTAATCGGGCTCAGTTCTGTTCTGAGTTTCACAGCTGGATTTCCTCTCCCAGCATGCTCTACAGATGCTGTTCAGGATCCAAATCACCTCATTCTCAGCCAAAAACGTTTTCTCTTTTGCCAAAAAGTCAGCGTGAGTGTCTCTCTTGCCTCTGGTTTTGTCAATATTTCCCACCGAGGAGAAACAAACTCCAAAGGGTTTGCAACCTGTTCTGCTCAGTTGGAATAAACGCCTGCTTGGTGGGTTTGGTCATAGGGCTGAGGATGCCCCACGGCCAACATCTGGGCGGCCCCATAGCAAACAACTGCCTTGTTTTTGAACTGATGCTGCTGAGTTGCAAGCTGCCTGGGTGGCCTTTGGATGCAGCCTACAAAGGGCTCTTTTATCAGAGCGACCACACAGGGACATGGTCAAAATGCTCTTTTTTATTGTAAGGATGCAATAGTGTGAGTGCATTCTACAGCATGCAATGCTATGTATGCTGTACAGCATATGGAACCCAGCCCTCAGTGCACCCAGTGACTTCAGTGCCTGATCACAGGCTCTATGCAAAGCAACTGCAACTCCTGATCTTGCCTCATGTTTAGTCCACGATATCTTGCCATTTGCAATGGATGGATGATCCCTCAGCTGCTCAAGGCTGCAACCACATCTACCTGCACCTCCCCTCCAGCAGAAGGAACACCATCCTGCAAATACTTCCTCTCAGTCTGGGCTAAGGGATGGGGCCCAATGATAGCCAGCGATGTCCAACTGTATGAGAAATATGCATTTCTTACTGCAGCCTCAGATATCTGCAATTATTACCCCATTGTACTCTCAGACCCACTGACAATCACAAGCCAGTACTGGAGGAGGTAAAACTTCATAACTGTTTTTCAGTGAGTCTATCTAGTATAAGAAAAATAAGTCTGATGCAAGGCAAGTTGTAGCATGGACTTCAGCATGGAAAATTCCCCCTTTCCTACAGATCCTCAGATTCCCTCTTCTTGCTAACTAGCCTGCAAAAAACCGGGTACAGAGAAGATACTTTGCTTAGAGAACTGGGTACAGCAGGGCTCCTTGGAAGAAATCTTGCACTCCCTTCCCCCTCTTGGTCGTGTGCACTTAGCAAATGTGCTTTTAATCTCATTAATATTGTTTGAAAGAAGCAGTAGTGGATGAATCATCTGATGCAAATGAAAGAGTTTAGGGAATACATGCATTTTCATTAGCCTAACTTCTCCTCCAGCACTATGTATTAGTATGGAATTAATCCATTAATTCTATTGATTTCTATTAATATTGTGCATTCCATCAGTGCTCGATTCCCCATGGATTCCCAAGCCCTCTCCAACCGTCTATAGGAACTGGCTTGTTTAATCAACATTGCACAACTAATCGAGGCAACTGTTCGGGTCAGGAAGCAAAGAAGAAAATTGTTGCTAATTGAGACTATGGGAGGAATGTGGGGAGGCATAATTATTACTGCTGGAACAGGGCCAAGGATACCAGCAGATGAACTCCGCTGATGTTGTCAAAAGTGCCAGAGAAGTTGTCACAAGCACAATCAGTGGTGGCAAGAGCAGGTCATGTCACCCGGTTGCCTGTTCTGAAGTCCAGCTGGCACTGCATTGGATAGAGTAGGGAGAGTGGTAAAAATCCAATGGGTTCTTCTCAGACATCTTTCTATCTATCACAGATATTCATGTTGATATATTCACTTCCAGGAAAAGGGTGGATGTGGCACCAAGGGACACGGTCAGTGGGCATGATGGGAATGGGTTGATGCTTGGATTTGGGGATCTTAGTGGTCTTTTCCAACTGTAATGATTCTATGATTCTGTGATTCTATCCAAGTGCAACAACCCCAGATAGAACGAGGAAAACTTCCCATGTTTCTACAGCTCCAAACATCTCACCAGCAGTTTGTTAGAGTCACACAGAGGGATGGCATCAGTCAGAGAAGCACAGAAACGAAGGGATGAGGAGGATCTGAGAGACTCTCAAAGCTGGGCTACAAAGATGGTCTTTCACGTTTCTGGCTCAAGGCTGCTGGTATTTCCTTATTGCTCAGCTGATAGGACGGCTTTTTACTTGAAGAGTATAAATGAGGTCTTTGATGAAAAAAGCCCAAATTCCATGTCTGGGGCCCCCAGTACAAGAAAGACTGTTGGAGAGGGTCCAGAGGAGGGCCACAAAGATGATCAGAGGGCTGGAGTACCTCCCCTATGAAAACAGGCTGGGCTTGTTCAGCCTGGAGAAGAGAAGGCTGCAGGGTGACCTCATTGAAGCCTTCCTGTACCTAAAGGGAGCCTACAAACAGGAGGGGAATCAACTCTTTGAAAGGGTAGATAACAGCAGGACAAAGGGAAATGGTTTTAAGTTGAAGGAGGGAAGATTGAGGTTGGATATCAGGGGGAAGTTCTTTACAGAGAGAGGGGTGAGGTGCTGGAACAGCTGCCCAGAGAGGCTGTGGATGCCCCATCTGTCCCTGGATGTGTTCAAGGCCAGGTTGGATGGGGCCCTGGGAAGCCTGGTCTAGTATTAAAAGTGAAGGTTGGTGGCCCTGCATGTGGCAGGGGGGTTGGACATTCATGATCCTTGAGGTCCCTTCCAACCCAAGTCATTCTATGATTTGAATGAAAGCAAACATGACAAAGTTCCTATTTAAACTTAGCTTATTCACCAACATCTTGTTCTGGCAGTCTCCTTCCTCGGCACTCAGTGCAGCAAGCTCACCCTTCCATTGAATCTGAACACTGAGTCTGTATCCAGTGACATTTTTTGCAGCGCTCTCCCAGCAATATTTGGTCTCAAAATGCCTTCGCAAAAGGCTCTCTCTACTTTCCTCATCTTAATCCCTGCCTCATTTTCAGCAGCAGCCCAGATCCTGTCTCTTGCATCCTGGCCTAATTATTAAACAATCCTGTCAAAGTATCCAGTTGTTTGCTGATATTTTACTCACAATTAGAGCTATGAATGTGCTCCATTAGGTTTCTAATATCCTTTATGCTCAGGCTGACATTTGGGGAGCTATTTTATTAGAGCTGGTGCTCTGGGAAATGGGGCTGCAGTAGTTAGCATCAGTAATGGTGTTATTGACCCCAATTTTATGGATGCAGGAAGGTGTCTGAATGTTACACCCTACGGTGTCCAGTGGGTTCTCACTGTCTCATACCAATGTCTGCTTTGGCAGCTGTCACAGTTTGGTAGGATTGGAATCTCACCATGTCCTAATATTCAACCTGAACCTCCCCTGGCACAACTTGAGGCCATCACCTCTTGTCCCATGACTAAGGCTTGGAAGTAGAGGCCGACCCCCACCTCACTCCAACCTCCCTTCAGTGACTTGTAGAGAGCCATGAGGTCTCCCCTGAGCTTCCTCTTCTCCAGACTGACCCATCCCAGTTCCCTCAGCTGCTCCCATAAGACTTGTGCTCCAGACCCTTCACAGCATCTTGCAGTAACAGGCCAACCACCCCCAGCACCACTGGCAGAATGTCCCTCCAGCCTCCACCAGCCACAAGGATCAAAGAATCCCTGGTGTCACCAGCAAGAAGGGATTTCTTTCATCAGTTTGGGGCTGGGACACGGAGCTCAGCACCACTGAGCAGATCTGAAAGGCTGCACAGCTGTCTCAGCATCCATTATAACCAGCGGAGAGACTGGGAAGGATCTGTCTGCCTACACAGTGGTGCTCCATGCACTTCAAATGCCTTGGGAAGCCATACAGGGTACAGGGGTTGTTATATCACCAGGAGCTCCACCTCTTCCTAATAAAGAAAGGAAGCTTTTAAACCCAATTTTCATCCTCCCCCAAAAAATCACAGAATTAATTTCTTTTTTAACAGCTGGGTCTGCCTCTGGTCGATCACCAAGGGAAGATTCATTGTGCCCCCACCTCACCATTGCCTCCCCCAGCACACGCACACCCTCCTGCAACAACAAAGCTCCAGCCTCTGGCTCTGGAAATTAAATCTTATCTCTGCAAAGCACTCCAGCCCCACACACCCAGGATCCCATCTCTCCCTCTCATCTGGCTTTAATAACGACATCGTTCCCCTTTTGGAAGGGAAAGGACGGAGCCCAGCTTAAAAGGAGCTGTTTAGCTGGCAGCAGTATTACCTTCCTTTGCCCTTTGATTTCTGATTTTTTTTTGTTGTTGTCGCTCTTGCATTTTTTATTGAGCACCCGGGTTGAATGGCTGAATAAAATCGAACTTCCCAGCTGAGACCACAGATGCTCAGCTGTGCATACCTTAGGGAAAAGAACGTGTGCAATTTCCATTTTGGCCAATTATTATGCAAGGGAATCTTTTATCCTGGTGGGAAGGTGTATAGGAGGAAGAAAAGCTTGTGGAGGTGCAGATTATCTTTTAAAGGAACGCTGACCATTTGAAAGTGGTGAGCCAGAACTTGGGCAGACGTGAATCAGCAGAGATTCTTCATAAATATGGAGATAAAGAGCTAAACATTCAGCTGGGGAGCTGGGGCTGCAGCTGGGGATGCCCATATTTATTTAGATGCCAGTCAAATTCTCGTTGGTAGACATATTTTTGTGGTGTTCTTTTTTTAGTGTTTTCACTCTCTTTTTGTTTGTTTGTTTTTGTTTTCCCCCTGGCCACTGGAAATCAACTGGTTTGCTTACATTCACATTTCTATGACTTGAATTCATCCCAGGACAGACAGCATTCCCCCCTTCCACCCTCTCCAAGTGTGCATGGGTCACACAGTGCCACTTTTCACACGAGCAGAAAGCTTTGTTTTGTTTGTCTTCTTTGTGCTCAATTTGGCTTTCCAGACCATCTCTCCCTCACCCCTCCTCATTCTGTTGTCTCCCAGCTGTTTGAGATCCAGGGCCCTATGCTGAGATGGATTACCTCCCCGTGGATGCAATCATGGTGCATAGGCACCACTGTGAAGACTTGGTGACAAACAGAAAACCACCGCATGGGGCAGCTTTGCAAAGCTGGAGCCTCGCGAGGTTGCTACAATTTCCCTTATTTAAGTCAGGGAACATTTGGGTACTTAGAAAATGATGTGTTTGGGGTAGGAACTGCTGCTTCTATCTCCAGCAAAAGACCTAGGATCATTCTGAATCCCATAGAAGAAACCACCAGTAACATGCCATGATGCATTGGCTCCCTGTTGGATTTCTAAAGCTTAAGTTGATGAACGCCTCTCGGGGAGAAAAATAGCAATATTCCCCATCTGGGACCAAAAATGACAGTGGTCCTAAGCAAGTAATTCCAGAGAAGCTTATAAAAGTCTCCTTACACCCTGGTGTACCATTCAAGTGGTACACCAACCATTCAAGAACCACTGCAGCCATCCCTACACACATATATCAGGTTAAAGCCCTCCGTAGTGATGTCATGAACTCCCGGGACTTTTCTCTGCCCTGAGCACATTCGTTCCTCCATCTTTGCATCTCCATCCTTGCAAAGAGCTGAGAGCCTGGTGAGGAGCAGCCCATGCAGCTTGGCAAGGATGGAGTGGGGAGGGGAACAGCATGGGGCTGGCAGATTCAGAGACAGGTCATTAGCTTTGTCCCAAAGGGATGGGTAAAGAGCTTGCCTTTAACTTTGATCAGAGCCTCTAAGAAGTGTTCTGAATCCAGGCTTATCAAAGAGCTCTTTAAGCCCTACCCCTCCATCCTTCCTGCCCCGAGTTATTGACTCGGGGCTCCGTGCTGTGCAAGCTGCCAAGGACCTCAGGTGGCTGTGCTGTTTCTTGCTCCCCACTTAGTTAGATATCACATCCCTCCTTACCCCAGCAGAGAGGCTGATATCTTCGCTCTTCCCTCACCTGCCTGATCAGCGTCAGATAGCACCCTGGGCACGAACAGCCTGAGGACTAATCCTGAAAGACACGTCTTCTTCTCTGTGCTGGCACCATCCCCCTTTCTGCCTTTTTCCTCTCACTTCCTCCCCCCCCTCCCCTCTTCTCTGAGCATCTTCTCCTCCTGCTGGGTTCATTTCTCCATCTGTTCTCTGTCCACTTTCCCTCCCTGCCGGGCTGGGAAGCAGCAGGACTGCAGCACAAGGCTGGGTTTGTGCTCGAGCCTGGCCTCACCCCACCTGCATTGCTGAGCCCCCAGCAGCCTCTCCGGAGTGTGGGTGCGTTCCTGCTTGCAATTAATTTCTTACAAAGTCAGAGCTGTGAAGGAAGAACGAGTCTGGAGAGCTGGTGTTTCTGTGCCGTGGTTTGGGCTTTGCTATTCATGGTCCCCTGTTACTGGATGGATGGCAGACGTGGTTCTGACCATGCTTGGAATTTGGACTGGGTACGCACAGAAAGCAAGGAGAAAAGCAAAAGGTTGTGGACACCCATCCTGGTGGGATGAAGCTGAACTATCCCCTGGGGCTATTACAAATGCCTAGGTACAGCCTCTGAGTTAGAAAGTTTCTCTGCTATTAATGTTGAGCTGGGAGCACAGTGAAGGCTCCTGCTGGACTGACCTTTGCTCTGACATCATTAAATCACTCACTGACTCCACAAAGTAGTATTTAACCTCCCCTGGCCCAGATTTACATAGGAACAGCCATTCCAAGGTACCCGTCATCCATCAGTGACCAACAGAATATGTCTAAGGAAGACTATGACAGTGGGTCCAGAACATAATATTGCCCTCTGAAAACCCTCAGCCTATGGATGTTCTGAGCTAGAAGTGGTTTCTACACAAGATGTGACTCTCAGTGGATTTGTCATCGTGAAATTTGTCTGTTTTCCCTACAACCCATGTAAACACCCACCATACCCTGCCACAAGTAGTTCCACAGGTTGTAGAATCATAGAAATATAAAGGTTGGAAAAGACCTCTGAGATCACCAAGCCCAACCCAAACCCAACCCCACCATGCCCACTGACCATGGCCCTCAGTGCCACATCCTCACGGTTCTTGAACTCCTCCAGGGACGGTGACTCCACCACTTCTCTGGGGAAAGGCCTTTGGAAGACAAAGAGTCTCGTGGGACAGGCAAGCATCTCCAAACAAGACAAGTGTCATTGAGTAACACACAAAAACACTCTTGTAAACAGAACTATGACCTGGAAACGTGCTCAGCCTCATCAACACCACTGCTGCTTTCAGATACGCAACACACTGCTCACATTAAACCCACACGGATGATCTTTGAGGCCCCTTTTATCCCAAGCCATTCTATGATGATTCATTCATTCTATGATTCATTCGTTCTATGATCATCTGATCCCGAGGCTGTCCCTGTCAAAAGATTTTCAGGAGGATGAAAGCTCCCCCAACTTTTGAAATAATATAAATATAATGCTGATGGACATTTGACACGATGTGCAGAGAAAATATTGTGTAATGGGGACAGTAAAAGACACCATAAGGAATTTTAAATAAAGAAAAAGAATTGGAAAAGTTGACAAAGGAAGCTTGATTTGTGATGGCAATGGAATTGTCCCGTGCAAACAAGAGGAAAAGGAGGGGAAAAAAAGAGTTGGGTGATTCAAATACTTGGCTTCCATGAGTGGATCTAATCTGCAAAGTTTTGGAAAGATCAACTTAGAAGGGAAAGGAATCAAGAAATATTTGGATAATAACAGCCCTGAATTCCTGGGCTGCAGTACAGCTACAGCCATAAGTATAGTGTTCGGTATCTTTCTCCCTTTCTCTCATGATCAGACCTTCTAGGGGAAAAAGAGTGAAAATGGGAGTGTAAATAGGAGGGAATACGTTGCAAATTTTGTGAAACTCATTGTGATTTTGGATTAGAGGCAAGATTTGCCCAGAACAAACTCCACTTCCCAATGGGACATGGAGACCTGAACTGAAGCAGAGGTGAAAACAACACCAAAAGCCCAACCCCAAACCCAAACAGCCCCACTGGGAGCTGCCAGCAGGTACATCAGACACTGGCACATGGCACATCAACCCCAGATCCTTTCTGCAGGAGGTCCTTCTGCCACCCAGACTGAACGTCTTGGAGCTTCAGCCCCTGAAGCAGCAGGACTGGCAGCATCAAAAAGGTTTTCCCTTCTGCTGAGTTAGAGGAATGCTCCTCTTCCTTTCAAACCCCATCACGTTCCTAGTCTCGGGATGGCTGAGAAAATCTGCATTAAATACACTCTGACAGGCCCCCTGGGCATAACCTTGAAAACAGTGGCTTCTCTCAGCGTTTCCTTGCTATTAAAAGAATGTGAAGAGTTCCTATTTTTACACCAAGGGATGGTGTTTTCCTTGATGCTCAGAAATGGGTGGAAGACGCTCGGTCACCGTGGTGTCCTCCTGCACAGCCCATGCCCATCTCCTCCCATTATTTTCTGTGCTCTGCCTTGATTTGGGTTTTCCATTTGGGGGCTGGGTGTAAAATCCCTGCTTTCACCTCATTTGTTCCTCTGCCCAACTCGAAGCTCCCTGAGCTGCTCCTGCTCCTGCCCTGCAACAGCTATAGCAGTCATCACAGCTCAGTTTGCACACGCAGCACTTGGGTTTTGCATGGATTGCCTCTGCCAACCAAAGTCCCTATCTTTGCTTACAGAGCAGATAAAAACCTCCTTTAGCAGTAGCCTGCAAGGAAATGTGCATGGCAGCACTTCTCAAACAAAGTATTTTCGGGGCCGCGTGAGGAATACTGCAAATTATTTCAGGCTCAAAGGATAAAATATCCGCACATTAAGGTCTAAACACAAGCAAAGAAAAACCATGAAGCCAAAGGCTCCCGCCTCTGGTCCTGCATTAAAAGATACCGTTCTTATAATCACAGTGCAGTGGGTGAGTCAGGAGAGTGTGAGGTTTCCTTTGCCGTTTGGGGCTTTGATGAGTAGCTATGGGTTGTAAAAGAAAAACTTACGACCTTGTTATATTTTGCTCTGAAATTTTACATGTCTGTTTTAATTGATTTGGAACAATCCATCTTCACTTCGCTAGGCTGTTCCTAAAAGAAAAAGAATCATTTGTTTTCTTTTGGGCTGAGAGACAAGAAGAGTCTGACACACGTGGTGTTGTACTGAGGGACGTGGTTTAGTGGGGAAATATAGGTGGTGGGTGGATGGTTGGACTGGGTGAGCTTGGAGGTCTTTTCCAACCTTGGTGATTCTATGCTTCTATGAGTATGGCTGTTCTGTCAATGGAACATCAGTAATCTAATGCAGCAAATAGTAGCTCTGCATGACTGGCAGCACCAAAGAGTGGATGAAGCACTAGAATGGTATCAGTACTGGAGGAACCCTTCAGAGGGGGTCTATCCATCTACCAGGATCTGGTCTTGGTGGCTGCTGCTCTCCCTGTGCGATCAGATGCATGTTGCAATGGTTCAAGCTCTATGTGACTTCCTTTTGTTTTTTCACATACATCTTTCTGGGGAGGATCAGGTTGGATATTAGATTTCTTCTCCCAGAGAGTGGTCAGGCATTGAAACAGGCTGGCCAGGGATGTGGGGGAGTCACTGTCCCTGGAGGTGTCCAAGAACCATAGAGATGTGGCACTGAGAGACATGGTCAGTGGGCATGGTGGGGATGGATTGGGGTTGGACTTGGGGATCATAGAGCTCTTTTCCAACTTTGACAATTCTATGATTCTATGATCGCTCCCAAACTTTTTTAAAGGCTGGAAACGTGCTCTCCCATTCACTTTGCTCTGCTACCAGCAAGCACACAAAGAACATTTCATCCGTAAACACATGCTCTGAACCTCTCTAAAGTCATGTTTGCATTGGGTCAGGGTCACCAGGGCCAGCTCTCCGTCACTATGGGGTGCAGGGGGCTCACAGCCCCTGGGAGGCAGGCACAGCTCTGCAAAGGCTGATAATGCATCGCTGCAGCCAAATCTGCTTCAGCTGCCAAACCCCACCTCAGCACCAAATGTAAAGTTTGGACTGAGATTTCTGCAGCTTTCATGGCTCTATTAGCAACAAAACAGCGAGTGTGGCTTAATTAGCATCTCAGATCTCCTTCATTTCTTTTGCCAGATCAGGCTATAAGTTTTGGAGTACCCAGCCTTCATCATGAATTAAAGTATCAAAGACTTGAGAGCCTGCATCTCGAGTTTTGTACAGCTGAAGACCAAGGCTCAGGCCTTTTAGTCAGACACAGCTGCTAAAAAACACTTAACGCTCCCTCTCCCTGCACATGGGTTGTTGTATTCTTTCCCACACACATCTGAAGCAATGGCTTTGGTCCTCTCTCAGCATCTCTGAGCTATGTTTCTCTGACTTGTCTTGAAATGTAGCTGCTCAGAGATTTCTCTTCCAAAAAAATTGCCTCTTCAGCCATGTTTTCTTGCAGGATGTTGAAAAATCTCCCAGCAGAGCTCCAAGGCCTCAAAGGGGTTGTAGAAACCACCTCTTCACACTTCACTTGTTCAGGAAGTATATCGAATTCCCCCATATTTCGAGGCCCTTAAAGGAGGTCTTTCCGGTGGCATGCAGCCAAGAGAAGGCAGCTGGAGAAGCAGTCACCCTGGAAATACCTCAGAAGGAATCAGCACAAGGGAGGGTTTTATGTATCCCAAAGGTAATGGAAGGGTGGTCATTATTTCTTGCTCACGTTCCGTTCTGCAAACACTTTTTAGCAGTGGTGCACATCTATACGATGATCATAGAACCATAGAATGGCCTGGGTTGAAAAGGACCACAATGATCATCTGGTTTCAACCCCCTGCTATGTGCAGGGTCACCAACCACCAGACCAGGCTGCCCAGAGCCACATCCAGCCTGGCCTTGAATGCCTCCAGGGATGGGGCATCCACAGCCTCCTTGGGCAACCTGTTCAGTGCGTCACCACCCTCTGAGTGAAAAACTTCCTCCTAACATCTAATGTAAACCTCCCCTGTCTCAGTTTAAAACCATTCTCCCTTGTCCTATCACTATCCACCCTTGTAAACAGCTGTTCCCCCTCCTGTTTATACGCTCCCTTCAAGTATTGGAAGGCCACAATGAGGTCTCCCCGGAGCCTTCTCTTCTCCAAGATAAACAAGCCCAGTTCCCTCAACCTTTCTTCATAGGAGAGGTGCTCAGCCCTCTGACCATCTCAGTGGCCCTCCTTTGGACTCGATCCAAGAGCCCTGCGTCTTTCTTAATTAATGATGTTTCAGAGGAAAAAAGATGGGTAAAATTCCTGGGAAACGGACTGGTGGGTACAGAGGTTCCAAGAAACACTCTGCTACATTTCTAAAAATATGCAGACAAATGAACAGCATGTTATAACAAAAGGATTTTCTATTGCTATCTGTTTGTTTTTTAAGTTTCATCACCTTTAGTAACGACCCTGTAAGACTTTTTTTCTTGCTTCCCTCCTTTGCATTCAAGAGGCAAAATGGGGAATATGGGAGATTCATCTTCCCACACACAGAGGGGATGAGACATTGCCTGACTTTGTCTTTACAACATGAACCTAAAAAAAAAAGCAAGGATGGGATGAAATTTTTACCTATATCACCACGATATAGCAATGAATTACTCTGGGTGTAAGCTGCTGTGACTCCAGCAGGTATCTGCCCTGTTATTAAGTGACTGCAAAGAGGAAGAAAAATTGCTGTTATCTTTTGGATATATGTTTTTTTTAATCCTCCCCTGAACCTGTTTTCTGTCATGAGATAGAGGATTTCAGACTTCAGAATCATGGGACGGGGCTGTTGGTACTTGACAAGTATTACAAGGCTCTGAGTGATGTGCTGAGTAGTTAATGAAGCCACGTAGAAAGGCTGACGTATTTGCATTCATGTTAAAAGAAAATAATAATAATAATTTGAGGCTGATGAAAAGTGCTTCTCTGACAGCCCTGGAGAATGTCTCTCATTTACCTGCAGAAGTGAAGCAACCTCTGCTCCTGCTGTGCTACTGCTGTTTCAGTAGGGATGAGCCTGGGTTTGGACATGACTGATCTATGCTGAAGGTGAGCTCCATTCCACATCTCTACTGTCTGCAGCCTCATTTGCCAGGCTCAGAGGCAAACAGAGCTCCTGTGAGCTGCGTGCCAGGATTTGAAGTGTCTCAGTCTCTTCCCCATCCCCAGCTTCAGCATATCCACTGCTCCTCCTGTGAACCTTCTTTCCTTCCTTTCCTTCCTTCCTTTCCTTCCTTTCCTTCCTTCCTTTCCTTCCTTTCCTTCCTTTCCTTCCTTTCCTTCCTTTCCTTCCTTTCCTTCCTTTCCTTCCTTTCCTTCCTTTCCTTCCTTCCTTCCTTCCTTCCTTCCTTCCTTCCTTCCTTCCTTCCTTCCTTCCTTCCTTCCTTCCTTCCTTCCTTCCTTCCTTCCTTCCTTCCTTCCTTCCTTCCTTCCTTCCTTCCTTCCTTCCTTCCCTCCCCCTTCCCACCCTCCTGCCCTTCTTTCCTCCCTTCCTTCCTCCCTTCCTTTTCTACTAGCCTCAGAAACCCTCAGACCAACCTGCCTAGAGAGCTTTCCTTCAACATTTCTGTCCCAGAAGCTTTCTGGGTCACTTTCTCAAAGAAACAGCTTCCTGCTATTCCATAAATCACGGAATCACAGAATTGGAGGGGATAAATATCAAGTTTGAAGTGACAGAAGATCCTCTGGAACCCCAATACTGTAGTATACTGCAGCCTGCCCTCACTTGACTGCACAGCTTCTGTGCTGAGGTCTGCTTCAGAAAGTACTCCAACAGGGCTTTGAATGGGCTGGAAAAAAGGTTGAACTGAAGAAGATCCCACTCACTGCATTAGGCTTTGTCAGGACACGCTTCACTGCTGAGAAAAGCAGGAGGGAAGAAAGCATCAGGGAGAAACAACAAAGAGAAAAGCAAAGAAGAGAACTCGGGACCGGGTAATTTCTGGCCAACGATTGTTTCTAACAAAGTTTGACTCTATTAATTAATTGAGATGTGCCTTGGAGAGCTGGAGCTGCTGCTGATGGAAGTCAGCCAGGAAGAAAAAAATCTCATCTTCTCTGCAAACCTGATGATTAGACCTGATCTCTGAGGTTCACTCCAGAGGGCTGTGGGGGGACAGGTGGCCTTCAGGGCCTGTGACACAGCCATTGGTAGCAATTGGCTGTCATGAGCTGCCAGGGGTGGAGAAGGTCAGGAGATCAAAGTGGGACCAAGCTGGACTGTTTCCTCCCGTAAGTTTTTGATTCAGCTTCCACGTGGAACCAAATTGCACATGTTTTCTCTCTCTGTCTGGGAAGAAAATACACATAAGAATACACATCTTTCATCGGAGGATCAGGTCATCGGTGTGTGTTGCTGGAGAGTGTGTGGCTGACTTCACACCCCCAAGGGGTGTGCATCGTGTGCAGGAACAGCCACCATGTGTAGGGGATTTGCAGGGATCTTTTGGTTATAGAATCATAGAACCATAGAATGGCCTGGGTTGAAAAGGACCACAATGATCATCCAGTTGCAACCCCCCTGCTATGTGCAGGGTCACCAACCACCAGACCAGGCTGCCCAGAGCCACATCCAGCCTGGCCTTGAATGCATACAGGGATAGGGCATCCACATTATAGCTTGTACTGTGGGTTCTCGTAGGACTTGAGTAATGTGCTGGAAAAGGCAGTTTGTGAGTCTTTCCAGACTAAATGCCAATTATGGACTGGTGGGGAGAGGACAAAGCGATCCTTTCCAGCTTCACTTTGCTGTGATGCAGAGAAACTTTGTTCCTTGCTCTGACCACAGCATGAAGGAACCAGCAGGCAGTCTTTGTGCTCTCTGTCCTCCCATGAACAAGGTTTCCTGTACTTCTCCTTCAACAGCCCTCCCATGGCTACCACAAGGAGTGATGGAGGTCGAGAAGCAGCCTGCAGCCCTGCTGACCTGGCAGCAGTAGCACAACATGAGGCTTAAACATGGTAACATTGACCCAAGGAACAAGAATTTCAGTAGGGCAGAGACACATCTGTGTAAGATTCAGGGACTCCTGCTTGCTTTTTCTTGTAATTTTCCCTTCCAGACTCTCAGCACTTTTTACATGTGAGCAGAAGGAAACTCTCACATAGCTGTTCAATTTTCCTATTATTATGTACGTAACTCCTACAGCTTGGAAATTAGGGGCTGTTTTTAGACCAGATAGAGTGAAAACGCTGCTGACAGCCCTTGTGACTCCTGCTGTGCCAGGAGGTGAGAAGATGCTCAACAGAGGTGGGTGCTGGATAGTACAGTGCTCAGATGTGCAGGAGTAGGAGGTGTTGGGCCAATGCTGGGATTCCCTCATTTACTCCTTCCACTTCTTGATACAGTTTCAACACACTCGGAAAGAAACCATCCCACTTTTCCACAGATTCTTCTTCTGCCATAAGAGGAAAATAATCAAGACTGAAACTGCTTCCACTAATTGTCTCACTATTTTAAATCTGAAATGCTGCCAAGTTGCTGCCTGGGAATTGTTCAAACAGCTCCAGTTGCCCTTCTCTTCTGAAGGCCAGGCTCCTTAGTAGGACTTTTGCATAGCAAGCATTCATCACACACCTCAGGAGATGTAGTCTGGTCATACAGCCTAGCCTGGCTACCACCTCAACTCAATCAAACAGTGATTCCCAAGATGTGCTCTCTGCCCATTGAAAATTTTGAGGTCGGTAAAGATTATTATATATTTTTTCAAATAGTTATGGTTGAAAGCAGATACTTTCTTCTAAAAGACTCTTATTGGCTTGAGATGGAGGACTTATTTTTTTGCAGAGGAAAGAAGTGAGAGGAAATGTTTTCAAGCAGCTTTCTTAAACCTGAGAGGAAGCTAGCTCATAAGCCCCTTTGCTTTCCTCAATTATCAGTGGTCCTACAGTGTTGCCCGTAGCCATTTGTCTTTGTCTCCAGCAGATGAGGTTACAACAGCCACAAAAAGAGCAGTCTGCGGGGAATTCATGGTTCTGCGCTCAACTGAAGCAAAATCATACACGAAATATCTGGTTTGACTCATAGGAGTTCATGAACCTACCTCCTCTTAAGGCAACGCTGAGAAGGTCAGTGCCCTAATATCACGTAGAAACCTCAATATCTTGCAAGATATTGTCCAAGTCCTTATGGCTAGACCAGCCACAGTAGCGATAATAATATCATTTAACATGCAAGTGTTGCATTTCCTCTGAATGCTTTGCGATTAGAAATGGTGCCCTTTTTTGGTTATTTACCCAAAATGGTATCCCTTCATCGTCCCTCCTGGTCCCAGCTCTTCAGTATTCTGCACCAATGTTTTCCTTCCTCTTTGATGACTCAATCATTTACTTTTCCAGAAATCCCTTCCTTAAGCACTGAGTTTATGTTCTTGAAGTGCCTGCGTGGTTTGTATCAGAACTGCACTTGCTCACAATGACCATGGAAAGCCAAGCATCTGAGAGTGGTTAACCCCAAAGGTGCCTGCCTTTATGTGTGCTGACCCATGCAAATGGTCTCTGGGTGCCCTGGTCATCTAGGTGTGAACACACTGATTGATGTGTACTCTGCATGAGGGTACATACAGGGAAAGCCAGGAGAAAGGAAGATAAAATCTGCCCTTATTGTGTTTTATGAAAAAGCAGGACACCAAACATGGGCCCACCCAAGCAAAGTTTTCTGCTCCATATAGCTGTTGGCTGTTGTTTCGACTGTAAATTGGCCTCAGAGCGCCGTCACTGCACTGAGAAATAGCTGAGAAATGGTTAACTCCATTGGGAAGCACTGAAAAGAAATGGAAAGCATTTTTGGGGGGGAAATGAAGGTGAGCCCCTCACTTCCAATGGCAGCTTGGGTTGTATCTGTACCACCAAATGAAATTGGCCAATACCAGACTGGATAACAGCCCTGGCCCTATTGACTATTTCATATCTACCAATGTGCAGCCATTTCACGCCTATATGTATGTAACTTCAGATGTGAACACCATTGAATGCTACCATGGTCATGGATCCGCATGTACATGCTCACTGCAAGTCTGCCATCCCAATGGGGAACCCGTCCTGTACTAAAAATATTTTAGTGTTTGTGCGTAAATTAAAGCATGACTGCAATAATAGTCAAAAGGGAACCCAAAAGAGAACAGAGAAGATTGATTATGTGCATATTTTAAGTGCTTTGTGTCTGTGAATGTTTATTTGAAAAATAAGAGCACTGACACTACAAATAAAAATAATATAGGGAAATACATCTCTTCTATTATTAAATTATAGATTAAAATAGCAAACGTGGGGGAATATAGAAACATATATCTCTTTGTGGAGGCTTTCTATAACAATCAGCATAAAATAACATAGCGATACCTGACAGCTTAAATAAAGATAGGAGCCTCAGCTCCTATCTACGCATTTATCTCCTCTGATCCAGACAGGGTAAAGAGGCATAAAAGGCTCAGATAATAGCATCTTTTCTGCACACTGCTCCCAAACGATAGGCAGATTTTATACTCGGTTACTCCACATAATGTCAACATTGTTAGAAAACAAAAGCACCATGATGCAATTTTTTTTCCCCCCCTTCTCTCTCTTCCACTCTCTTCTTTCATTTCAGAGCATTTACCTTGTGATTTCTGTATAACATGCTATGGGGCAGATGCGTGCCTCTGTGCCTTGAGATCATGCCCTGGATTTGCAAGGCAGCAGCACATGGGACCATGGGAATGAGCAGCGAGGTTCAGATGGGCGCACACAAATCATGTGCACAGGAGAGGAGAAAGCACCAGCCAATTCACTTAATCCCTGTCCCTTCCTCACTTCAAGCTGTCGCTATAACTATTGCAGTTGACAGCTATCGACCATTGCATGCCATGCCATTAACCTTTGCCACCCAACACGTCAGATGACGGAGAATGAGGACGCTGTGTGTCACATCTGAGTGGAGCAGCACATGGGAGGTGCAAGCAGAGTCATGGCATGTGCTGAAATGCATACTGAGGCTGCCAGAACATCACAGAATCATAGAATGTCCCAAGGTGGAAGGGACCCGTTAGGATCATCGAGTCCAGCTCCTACAACTGCATGTTCCCTGTTGTCATGCTTTGTCCAACAAGGAAACATCTTGGGAGACTTTTCCCTGCCCTGGAGGGTTTTGCAGTGTGGCATTATCCTCTGAAGATCAGTCTATGTTCCCCAGTTTCCTACATCAACACTTGTTACCTTCTGCATCTTGTGTCCTTGGTATGACCAAAGGGACATCATGGCAAGAAATCCACCCTGAGGGAGTTCCTGCAGAATTCCATCCTAACATCCACCATTCTGGAAAATGAAGCCCTCCCGAGAATGTGCATCTGGCACAAGAGAAAGGAACTGGGCACTGAAGTTGCCCAGAGAGGAAGTGGATGCCTGGCTCCTGGAGATGCTCAGGTCAGGCTGGATGGGGGTCTGAGCACCTGATGGAGCTGTAGGTGTCCCTGTTCACTGAAGGGGAGTGGGACCAGATGGTCTTAAGGGTCCCTTCCAACTCAAAGCGTTCTATAGTCACATCATATTAGCATCCACAGTTATGGTACTAAGTCATGGTTAGCTTCCACAGGACCATCCTTCCCCTTTGGCATCTCTCAGCTGCTTTTACCTTCTAGGAGCAGTCCTGAATCTACACAAAGCTCTCAGTTTGCCTTCCCTTGCTGGATTTGCAAACTGCATGAACTACCTTTATGGTAACAGGTGTTGGGCTCTCACCAGTCTCACCCAACACTCACATCAATCCCTGGAAGTCATTTCTTTAGCAATATGCAGATCTGTGTCATGCACCCTACTGCTTAGCTGGAAATAAAACGAGCAGCAGTATGAAAGGAGTCTCTCAGTATCATATCAACACTGTTTTCCTCCTAAGATCACAACACAGCAGACATTATGAAGAAAACAAACTCTGTCCCAGCTGAAACCAGGACACACATGCACCTTTTCTGCCATGGATTTCACTAACTTCTCCCTCAGTGGCCAACTCTAGGAGCTCACTCCTTATTCCACAGTTGATTTCACATCAATCTATGGGACCTGAACATCTTTGGAGACTGCTATCAAATATCTATATATGCCTACATAATGATATGCATACCTACATATACAAATACATATAAAACCTAGCTGGGGGGCTCAGAAGTTATTTGGGGTGGACAGGCTGATTGTTATATCTACAAGCTTTACTTAGTCAGGGAACCACAGGCTGAAGAACAGTTTTACTTGTTCTAATTTACTTGTTTACCTTTAGTTGGACCAACTTGTTGGTTTTTACTAGCCTGAAGGCTTTTCTCTAGGGACACCTATATTTGGCTTGTTGATTTGTTATGAGAAGAAGGAGTTCTTGGCACTTGCGTGGGGAGACAGGAAAGAATCTTGGCAGCAGCTACCTGCATTTTTTGGAAAATGCTTAATTTTGAGTCCCAGAATAACAGAAGGTGACAATAAGAATGATTGTCCAAGCCAGTCTTGGAGCCAGTCCATCAGGGAGCTGCATCCAAACTCCTGCCTTCCCAGTCTCCATTTTCAGAGAGGACAGGGGTGGATCTGAGGCACTAAAAGCAAGGTTGCTTTACTAGAGAGGAGCAGCAGCCACCTCATCACCCGCTAACAAGATGTGGGGGGCTAGCCAAGCCTCTTGGTTGTCCCAGATTCACCCACCACTGATCCACCATCACACAACTATGAAGACCTTTGGTCAAGCAGCACCATTTTTCCATGATACCTTCAGTATGAGTGTAGGATACATGGGGTGAAGGGAAAAAGGGGGTGAAGGAACTTTGGCCAACCTTCTCTTTCAAGCAGATGAGGTGGACCTTCACCTGCCTTTGTCTAGGAGGTTACACAGTCTCCTTGTTTAGCTCACAAACACACCTAGGATGTAGAGATCCGACACATAGATGCACCCTTTAATCCCTATGGCCAAAACCTACAAATGCCCTGAAAAACAGTTGCATCAAGCTTCACACTTGGCCCAAACTACAGCCCTTCAATTCCTTTTTCCAGTACAAATGAGAAAGAAAAATAGCTTAGACATTTTGCTCAGCTTAAAACTTTTTTCTCCCCCTGCTTCACACTGTTGCTCTCTCCCCCCATTCCCTGTCTTAAAGTAGTGTGACTAATCCTCTCCCTCCCCTTGCACTGTTACCTTGAAGGTATTTATAGAGTGTGATCATGTTCTCTCCTGTGTCTTTCTTCCCTTTTCAACTCTGGATAATTCAAGAATCCTCAGACTTCTCTCATGTGCCTTATCTTTCATGAGGTCATGCTAACTGCAACTGCAAGCCAAGGAAAGCTTTAGTGATGGAGAGGACACTTCAGAGTTGATAGAGCTGTGGAGCTTCTAATGGACTCCCTGTGTGCATGCACATCCCCAGCCTCTTGCCAGCATTGTGTGCGTGTGGGTTTGCATGCACCTGCTTGCGTTAGAAATGGGGATTTATCTGTTCCCAATCAAATTAGGCAGCACTATCATTTATTTTATATTATCTCATGTCATTGACAGTGTTCTGCCTTCTGAGCTGGAAATAGCAGAAAGGAAGATGAATGTGTGGGGCTGAGATTAAGCTTGAAGCACATTTGACCAACAGCAACTGCAGGATGGGTCTGAGAGACGACCAGTGTCTGGGAGGGAAAGGGTGGTCTAAGGTAGGTAATCAAACAACTTGGGATGCTGGTCCAGGACTGCCTCATCCCTGCTATTAAAGTCTCTTCCCCTTCAAAACAGAGCAGCCACATGCAAACCACCTGCTGCTAATGGGCCTTGGCTCATGCAGGATACTGACCCGTGCCCAAGAGATAGCTAGTTGGCCCTGGCCAAAACCATTCCAGGGAACATTTGGCAGTTTAATGGGCTTGAAAATCAAAGTTCAGCATCCCCAAAGGCTCCTGGGCACCGTGTGGTTTACAAGCGCCTTCTGGGGAGCAGAATCATAGGATCATAGAACCATAGAACCATAGAATCACAGAATCACAGAATCATAGAATGGTTTGAGTGGCTCCTTGGCTGCTCACCCCATCACCAGCTGATCTCTTGAGGAACATCAGCCTTGGTGGTTTAGGAGGGATGTATATGAACTTAGGACATCTAACAATCAGGGAAAGGATTAAAACTGCCATCTTGTTTCTCCTTGTAACTCCTGGAGTTGATATAGGTCTGCAGAGGATAAATGTTCTTCTGGACCCAGCAGCCCCTCTCCATTGACTAAAGAAGTTCCAGGTGAATAGCGGGTAGGATGAAACCCATACCTGCTTTCTGCTGGAACCATCCATGTCTGGAACTGAGCAGGTGGCAGATGAGAAACAGGGTCCATTTGTCTCCATGTCCAGAGACTCTCCAGAAGGAGCAGTGTGATAGGAAGCTGTTTTTTTTTAATAAAAGCAGGTAAAACAGAACAGACACATCCAAGACGTTATTTTACTCTTTGATTTTCTTCAGATGGAATTACCCTCAATAAGTAGTTTAGTTTCTGTTCTCTATCTTTTATAGCAGTTCTTGCTATTATTGATTTGTCAGCGTTGTTTGGAAGCCAAATTGTACCAAAATCCCAGGTTTTTTTTTCTGTTTTCCAGCCTGCTCTTCTATCAGAGGCTTTTAGTTTTTGCGCCCCAGGGCTGCTCCCCTGTCTCCATGGCACATCACTGAATTCATCTCCTTCTCTTTAGCGGTGCATATCTCTAAACCCAACTCCAAGTGGGACCACTGATCCCCATGTAGGGGACGCGGGCAGATCTTCAGAGCAGATTAGCCAGCAGCTGCACAAGTGCCAAAATAAGAGCTCAGTCGACTGTGTGAGCAGCAGGTGCTGCTGAAAGTCGCATTGATTCTGATACAATGATGAGTAATTTCAGTCCCAGTTTGTAGGTGGCCACTCTGCACAAGCACCAACGTCCTAGGGCAAACACCACCCTGTCACCTATTCTTGCCTCGCAGTAATTTGCCTACCCCAAAAATATCCCTCATTTGGACTGAATTGCAGTGAGTTTGCATCGTTTCCCAAATGCTGAGAGACACCCAGAAATAGTTAATTCCTGAGTGCATTTGCCTTGCAGATTAGGATCTTATGCGAAAGGCCACTGAATCTCTCTTCGTTATTTGCTAGAGCGTTTTTGGTTTGCTTTGGTTCTGCGTTGGTATTTTCTTTGTTTGTTTGATTGTTTCTTTGTTGGTGGTGGCGATTTTTGCTCTAGTCCGACCAGTTATGACCAATAATTAATTGGTAATTCAATTGTATATAAGGAACCCAACTAGAGACCCAGACCCCCTTGAGTCTGGTACTTAATTACCAAAAGTCATTCCAGCAGACATTAAGGATTGCCCTGACTGGGTCTGCAGGAGGAAGAGTGAAGCAATACGAGCAGAGGGAGATAAATTTCCTCAGATCACTCCCACGAGGGTGATCACTTGGAATGTGTATGCCGTGTGTATGCCTCCGCACTCCATGCAGATGGATGGGTCCTCCAGCTGTCAGTTCACATGCACTTCCCCAGCATGACTCATGTCACCATTCACTGCAGGGAGAGTCCAACTCTTATGGCTTTCTCAGCTCCAGAATTGCTTTCAGATCCTTACAAACTTACACTTTCCTCCTCTGAGCTCCCTGATCCCCTATTAAGGTTCATCTCCAACTCCTTTCCAACCTTGGAAGAACCCTTTCTCTTCTCCTTCCATCTCCAAACCGGAACCATAGAATCATAGAATCATTCAGGTAGGAAAAACCCCTAAGATCATCAAGTCCAACCCCAACCCATCCCCACCATGTCCGCTGACCATGTCCCTCTGTGACACATCACCATGGTTCTGGAACACCTCCATGGATGGTGACCCCACCACTCCCTGGGTATCCTGTAACAGTGACTGACTGCTCTGTGGGAGAAGAAATGTTTCCTAATATCCAACCTGACCCTCCCTTGGCACAACTTAAGGCCATCACCTCTTGTCCTAAATCAGCTCTGGTCCATCTCTTCTGTTCTTTATTGCACCTTCAAGTCCATGGGGAGAAGTCTTAAGTTTCAAGGTTAATGTAATTCTTTATCTTTTCCCCTAGAGAACCCTACAGATAGACTGGGTCTATGAGAAGGCTGCTCACCTGGGTCTCAGGTCATTTCCATTCCTGTTTCCCTTCAATTACTAGGGAACTATCACAAAAATGGCACAAACTTGAACCTGGGAAAAACAAGAAGCTCTCTGGGCAGCACAAATTATGGCAATAAGATTTGTCAATGCCTACAAACCCCAACAAGCCTCAAAGCAATCCTACCATTTTCTAAGGGAGAACCTGCTCTTCTTTCTTCCTTTAAGTGATCAGATGTTGGCTCAAAGCAAAGCTTATATTCCTAATATACAGCTCAATTTCCTCCCTTCTCCACTTCTCCCTGCAAGGAGAACAACTCCTTCCCATTACATTTAGGTATCTGTTGGCTGTGATCTTAATGACTCCTGAGCACTTTTTCCCATACTGGAAGGAGAGCTCAGTAAAGACCATCCAGCATCGTTGGGTTGTGTTCTCTTATAAAAGGAAGAAGAAAAAAAACAAGCCAAAGGGAGAAAAAAAGGAAAAAAAAGAAAAAAAAAAAGAGATCTACCATGAAATTGCTATAACTCATGTGTCAAATCCAGGGCATAAATCAACCAACCCTTGCGAGGAGGAGTGTAATTCCTCACCGTGCAGAGGAAACACTTAGGAAAACTCAGCCTTGTCTGAGGTTTTACACAAACAGGTCAAATGGCTTTGATTCATTCCAAGTCCTGTCTAATAATTCAGCATCCTGGTTTGCTCCCCTCTCCATTAGGAGATGGCAAACACATTGTCCTAACCTGCAGCCTTTATTACAGGAGAGTCAGTGTGCATGGATTTATGTTGCCTTGTGACACCTTTTTAAGGTGCCTTATGCTGTACACACCGAACATCAAAAGAAAAAACAGAGAGCAAGAAAAGAAAAAACATGCAGTGCTACAGCAGACTTCTGCCACCTATTTCCAGATTGCAGGTAATGGAGTGAGCTGTATAATATCTGAGAGATTGCTGTGAAGGCTGTCATGGGGAGATGCATTTTTCTTTGCTCGCATGGAAGTTAAAGCCTCAGAAGAAATACTCAGCCTGTTATTAAGAAATTTTTATCCAAAGTCACAGAAAGAAGTAGCTCCAAGCAGCTATGAGTTTCCCCTTGGCTTTCCAAGGTGTTGGACTCAATGGTCCTTATGGGTCCCTTCCAACTTGGGATATTCTACTATTCCATGACTCCCTCCCCAAGCAGGTCTGAGCCTTTTGGCTGGGAGGAGGGGCAGGTGGGCTGCAAGTCAAGGAAATATGCCTACAATCAGCATCCAGGGAGCTGCTCTGGAGCTCCTGGACACCACTTACTGGTGATACTGGTGACCAATGGACAGAAAGAAAAGGCAAGTTGCAAACATGGTGAATCTGTTGCCGTTGAAAGGTCCAGTATGAGCAGGAGGAAAAAAGAAGACAAAGCATTCAGTAAAGGCTGACACAGTAAAACAAGATGAGTTGAGAAACTCAAAACCCTTTAAGATTGATTTGATCGCTTATGTAAAACTCTCACGGACAGGACCACATGAACCCTGAATGAGTGGTGGCCCAGACACCAGATTTGCTCCAAAAAACTCACAGCCGTCATCCGAGTGAAGGCTCTTTCCCATGAGGCTGTAGCTGCCCTATGTTTCCTTTGCTGTGTTTAATCAAGGATGATGGGATTTCCCAGGTGGCTGCTGCAGAGGCATCAGCCAGCTTCGTTTGATGCAAAGCTCGAAGCAAAGCCTGATGACTTTGCAGAGATTGTGCTCTCTCTGTGCCCTGCAGTGCCTCCAGAACTTGCCCTGAGCATTTGCTGTGCCCAGCTCAGCTCTGAGTCCCCAGAGACCTCAAATCACACAGCCCTAGACTCCCAAATGCATTCCTCTTGCAGACAAGCACTTCCCACAGGCACCTCTGCTCCTCGTGGGATTCACAGCCATTAGCAGCTAAACTCCTCCAAGGGAGAGGAGACCTGAAACACATGTTCACAGGGCAGCCTGCAAAGCAGCCTCAAGCATGAACCTAGTAGAGGGGATCGAGTGCACCCTCAATGTTTGCTCAGACAGAAGTTTCAGTGTTGAGACTTGACTTGAGTGATGCCCTTGGCCTTTTGCTCTTTGCACAAGAAGCAGAGGTGGTGAACATGAAAAACAAAGCTGTATGGTTTCTCTGGTGGCAACTCCCAGACCTTTAGCATCTGGACTTATTTAAAGCCCCATATCCAAAACATACTGCCATCCCACTGGGGACCAAGAGCAGATGGTAGGACCCATGTGTGAAAGATGAGCAACTTGATCCTACTTTCATAAGAAGCACCAGAAAACCATTCTTTTCTCCTCAATAAATGGGACCCACGAACTTAAAACCAACTGCCTGCACTTGTGTGTCAAAATGACCCGTGCAACTGTCAGCAGTCGCATGGGGAGCACTGCTAATAGCCCTGTCAAAGCACTCAGCGAGGGCAGGTATCACAGGCAGGTTTTTCCAGTTGGGTTCAATAAATCAAAACAACAGCACCACTATTTTTACTGCGTCTTTCATGCAAACTGCTTCCCAGATGGCTTTGGACAGAAAGAGGAACATGTGCAGCGAGGAGCTGCCTGCGGAGCGAGATCAGGGATTCGCATGAAGGGAGGTGAAAAGAGACAAGTGACAGGATACAGCCAAGGCAGTTCTGAGCTGGGAAATAAAGATCTGGTCCGACGGGATACAGGAAAACACTTTTTTCCCATGAGGACAGTCAGGCAGTTGAGCAGCAGCCCAGAGAGGTTTTTGTGGTCTGCAGCTCTGGGGCTCATCAAGCCGTCCTCCTCAGGCATCTAAATCCCAGTTACCCCAACAGCTCCAGTCAGATGGACCGGGAAAGGCTTGAGATGACCAGGCTCTGACTACATCCCATGCCTTGCATAGATGCCAATCCCAGCAGCAGGGAAATATGTGGCACTGCTGGGCCCCTGAAGGCAGATGTGCAGTTGTGGGATGCATTCAAGACCAGGCTTGATGGGTTCCTGGGCAGCCTATCTAGTGGTTGGCAACCCTGCCCATGGAAGAGGGGTTAGAAGTAGATGATCCATGAGGTCCCTGCCAACCCAAGCCATTCTATGATCCTATGACAGCTTTCTACCTCCATAGCTCGCCTAAGATGCTTGGAAATATTCATCAAGACACCAGCCTTTCTGAACACCTGTCAAACCCTCTACAGCTCAGCAGATGCCAGCTGTGGTATTACTTGTTATTAGACCAAAATCCTGGAGGAGCCACAGGTGATTTGAATGCAACGTGACCTTAGAAGATACTTATTCTTTCTGCACACTCATTTTTCTTCCCTGTGGCAGTCCCAGGATCACCTTACCCAGGAGAAATGGTGGTTCCACCTTCTGCAGACCCATCCTGCTCTCCATACAACAGTACTGAGTCCTAATCCTCCATCACCCTGACCACCACAACCCCTCTTGGACACACATGGACTCTCGTGGTCAAATCAGGGCACAATCACCCACAGTGACACCAAAGCTGTGTTCCCTCCTGGTCCATCTCCAGGACCCAATGCCCACCTGTGGCTTCACTTCCCATCCACCTCTTCAAAATTATCCTCCTTGCCTCGACTTTCAAATATGATTAAACAGGAGCCCAATCCCAGCACATCCATATTTAAGCCTTTAAGGCTGTGATAGCCACAAGAGTTGAATGCTGTCCATACAGGGTGGTGGGCATGGCTTCCCAGCTCCCACACTGACCATCACGCAGCTCTCACCATCAGCCCAGCCAGGCTTGAAGTCAGAAGTTATTACCAGAGGGGATTTTGACAGATGTATTTGGAAAAAAACTGGAACAGGACTGAATTGAAGATTGACAGGGACAACTTTTCTTTTTATTCCTTTTAAGGAAACGTGCCTTGAAATGTACATTTGTGGCACCGAGGGACATGGGTTAGTGGCCATGGTGGTGCTGGGTTGGGGTTGGACTTGGTGATCTTAGAGATCCTTTCCAACCTTGATCGTTTTATGATTCTATACCCTTCTAATTTTTATTTTTTAGCAGACCTCCCTTAGAATTTGTTCTCTTCCACCTTTGGGCTGAGAAGAAAGGGGTCTATTTTCTTTTCAAGAAACAAAAGGAAAATGAAGCCCACTGAAGGGAAAAAAAGCCATGGATGTCTTGGTCACAACGTGTTTTCATTGAAACGTGACTGGCTTCAACCACAATTAAAGTGCTTAAAAATGACCAAATGGAAAGTCATAAAGGTGAACGAGACTCATGCAGAAATGAAGTGAATTTCAGGCACAATAGGGGTCTTCTGTGAAAACTACCAGGAGAGCAGAGAAGGCATTTCTTTCTCCCAAAACAAGATAAGGCACTGCTCACAGTAATTCACACTAATTATTAGACTTAACTAGTACTAATTTTTACCCAGGAGTAATTATTTTTTTTAGGGTCCAGAGCTGTGGAAAACAAATGAATGTGTTCTGGGTGTGGCCATCTCCTTGCAGAGGAATTTGCACCATGGAGAGAGAAGTTATATTTCCTCCCCGTGCCAATAAAGAGGCATAAATACCACATTCTTATTGATGCAAATAACGCATTGCTCCTGTCAGAGCTGACAAAGGCACTAATTTAGGGAGCGTTTCCCTCTCTCGTGCACACGGATGCATTTTTGTTGAGGGTTTTGCTCTCCCCGTGGGATGTGTGCTCTCAAAATGGGTGAAAATCTGCCAGATGATCTCTTGTGTTTGATCGCATCTGCGAAGAGGCTGTGGTTAACATGTGCCAGGAATGATGCTAATTACCCTGAGCCATAAAATGTCCCAGGTAAACTCAGCTGTTATCAGAGGAAGACATCCCAGATGCCATTTGGGATCCCACCCTCCATCCCAATGATCCGTTGCTGCATAAGGGACGGGCAATGTTTTAGGGGCTGGTTAGAGGCACTGTCTGACATCTTCGTAAAATTAATGGCATTCTTTGTATCTAATGATGTCAGTGCTCTCAGGAGGATGGATTTTATCATAGAATATATATCTATACGTAGTAGAATGGTTTGGGTCGGAAACAATCTCATAGATCATTGAGTTCCAATTCCCCTGCCAAGGGTAGTGCTGTCAACCACTAGATTCACCCTCCATGAAAGCCTCCACAGTTACCTGAATATATGAGACCAATGTCCCATGGGTGGGATTTCTAGCCAGTGCCACAGGTACAAGCAAGTATTAGAAGACACTGAGTCAGCAGTGAATGCCTGCAAACCATGGCCCTGTCCCCAGTGGTGTGGTCTTACATTCCCCTTGCAGCTGGTACTGGTATCCTTCTGGCTGCTGGTGAGACAGATGAGGGAGCTGATCTGAATGAAAAGTGGTCAAGGAAGTAAAAATCTGTTCAATTATATCTTTTGTCTGGTTTCCTCTGTGTGCTTGTGCCAGTGGGGAGCTGGGTACGAAGTGACAGCAGGAGATCTCCATCTCTGATGAATGATGGTGATTCTGCCTGGTCCCACCCCAGAGATCTTAATTGCTTCGAGTCCTGCCTCCTCCACCCTGCATCATCCCAAAACAGGGGGGGACACACAAAAAGGGAGGCTCTCCCACTGCAGCCCGCATGGTTTGCAGGATATTGAAAGCTGGATACTGCTGTGCTTGTAGCTGCAGAGGCTCCATCACCAGCCCAGCACCTCAGCAGCCCCAATCCCCATGGCAGATATCTACACACCTAAACAAGCAGCTCTTGTCCATCCATAACACAAACACCCAGGAAACATCTATAGAGCAGACGGAGGGCTTGGGATTGCATCTGCTGAGATGGCACTGAGCCTGCAAGAGTCAAATGCTAGTCCAGCGGTGGAAATGTCCTTCTGAAGTCCCCGAGATCAGAAGGTGAATACTATCTGATGGTTTTGCTCTGGTCTGGATGAGAGGCGATGAGTGTATCCTTAAATCCTGCCCACTAATCCCAATTGCATTGCTGACAATGGAGAGCTGGCCATTTGCAGAAGCTCTTTTCTTTAACTCGGCTTTCTCTAGAGAAAATCAATCAGCCCACCGGCCAGTCAATCAGGCAGTCAATCAGTTACCCACTCAATCTGAACCACTTGGAAAAGGGGTCCTGCAGAGACCTGACCTCTCACCCAGATGCCCCATGAGCCTCACAGGGGAGATCTCCAGCTCTGTGGCAGCCTGAGACATTCCCCATCTCGGCTCCAGTCCCTGCAATCAGGAGCTGAACCAATCTGGGTCCTGTCCACACCCCAAACCCCCGGAGTGAACCGCTCCAGGGCTGGAGACAGCTGCTGTTGGGAGTCAAAACCTCCCACTGCCTGGTGGGACTTGCACGAGTTGCTGCTGGTGACATCTAGTGACAGGGAGAGCGAGCACGAGGAGTCACTTGGAGCTCTGACAAAGCCACCTTCGTTGAGCAAAAAAAAACCTACTGTGGTTTTCACCCAGGACGTGGGATGAGAACAGGGATGCTCGGAGTACATACAGGTTGACCAGGATGTCCCAACCACTTCCACCCATTTCCAGCCCTTCTTCCCAAAAGCCACTCGAAGAGGACCAGCACATCCCACCTCCTGCCTCTCTGCAGCCTTTCCTGCTTTACTTGAACCCACATTTTGGGGTTTGCCATCTCAACGAAGCACAGAGCAAGAGGGAAACACACCCTACGGGGAGCTGTCAGGGTTGTAGCCGAAGCAATGCGGCTCCCAGCTGTGGCTGCCTGCTGCCGGACACATAGAAACTGCTCAGGGGACTCGGGGACCCCTGAGCACGGCACTCGGGAGAGACATGGGTTATAAGTGGGATGCTCCAAGCACGGATGCTGTGGACTGCATCCCAGCAGATAAAGCAGCATCCCACAGGGGAAAGCATCTCCTACACGCTTTATAGCTTGCATAGGGGTAAAGGGAGACAGCTGCCGGTGCAAAAAAGCCCTGAGGGCACCCAGTTTTGGGAAGGACCAACGGGAAGCCTCGCTGCACAGCTCCACATGGTGCAGGGCTGGGGCTCACGCATTGCCATCTCCCTCCAGCACCGAACCCCGACATTTTCCATCTTCTCCACCGCCCGGCGCCGTACTAAATCCTTTTCCTCCCAACACCTCCCTCCAAGCTCCTCTTCCCCAGCGAGAAGTGCGTTCATTCCCTGCTGTAATGAGCCATTCTCGCGGCAAACAGAACTATCCGGAGTGACAGTAGCAAAGATCCAGCGCTTAGGTCCAGAACGAGCACAACAGAAAGCGGGGTGATGCTCCCGGGGTACTGGGAGGGGAGAGATCACCCATACCCGGAGGTGGACAGATATCCCCGCAGGTAAACCCCGGCAGAAAGTTGTCCCCAGCGTTACTCACCCAGGAGGATCAGCGTGCAGAAGTAGAGGATGCCCCTCATCCTAACCGCTCGGCACTACTCGGTTCACACCGACTCGGCACGGCTCGGACCGAGCGGCCCGGCACGGCTCGGCTCGGCACGGCGCGGTTCGGCACGGCACGGCGGCGCCGGAGGATGCGCGGAGGCTGAGCAGGGCGGGAGGAGTCCCCGCCGCCCCGGTCCGGCCCTCCCGGGGTGAGCGCTCACGGCTCAGCCCCGCTCCGGCCCCGGGTGGTGCCCGGGCAGCGGGGGGTCCCGCCGGCCGCGCTCCGCCGCATCCCTCCGAGGCAGCTGCGGGGGGATGCTCTTCCTTTTTTTTTTTTTTTTTCTCTCTCTCTCTCTGTATCTATCTACAATTCTTCCTGTATTTATTCTGTTCTCTTCTTTAATTATTATTATTTTTCCCTTTTTTTCCCCTCCCTTTTCAGCAATAAACTTCGGATCGCCCGACTCCGTACCCGAGCGCCGGGGCAGCCTTTCGCCGCCTTCCCCACGCTCCCTCCGCCGCCGCCCCCGCCTCTACCGCGGCCCCGGCCCCGTGGGGAGGGGCTTGACGGCCCGGCCCCGCTCCTCCCCTCTTCCCTGGCCCCTGCTCCGTGGTCCCGGGGGGGTTCTCCCCCAGCCTGGTGGATCCGTGTCTCAGAAAAGCCCCTCGGAATCCCGCGGTGTTTAATTCCTTCAGCTCCGAGTGTGCTTCCTCCCCTCCCTGCTGCCCTTTTTGGGGATCCCGACGTCCCCAAGTCCCCATCTAAACACCAGCTCCAGCTTTTTCCATTTGTGACCTGCATTCTGGTCTTGACTGCTTGATGCTGGAGCCCTGAAGTCTTGGGCCAAACCCCACACCTTCCTTCAAGCAGTCCCCCCTAGAATAAGACCCTCTGAGTCTCCTCCCCAAACCCTCTCTGTAAATTCAGATTAAATTCTCCCACCTCCATAAATCTCCATCCAGATCCCCGTGCTGCCTTGAGCCAATACAGCCCCACCAAAGGGTCCATCTTTCCATTGTGCTTCTCCCATGCCCCCGGCCTCTCCCACCTGTCATCCCCATGTCCCAGCTTAAGACCCTCCTATAGGAAGCCAAGCAGCAGAGCCTGGCTCTTTGAACCACCTCTTAATCTTTATGATGATGAGTGAGCATCATTTCCCTCTACTTCCATTTCATGCATGGAGTAGCTGAGACACAGAACATGAAGTGATGTCTTCAGGTTCACCCAGTAATTAACTGACCACCAGAGTAAGAAGATTCAGTACCCTTTAAAATACAGCCACCCTGTTCCTCCTCCAGCCCCAAAGCTTCAAAAGTCCTTTCCTTTCCTTTTTCTTTCCTTCCCCTTCCCCTTCCTTTCCTTTCCTTCCCTTCCCTTTCCTTTCCCTATTTATAGAATCACAGAATCATAGAATGGCCTGGGTTGAAAAGGACCACAATGATCATCTGGTTTCACCCCCCTGCTATGTGCAGGGTCGCCAACCACAAGACCAGGCTGCCCAGAGCCACATCCAGCCTGGCCATTCCTTCCCTCTTTCTTTTCCTTCCCTCTTCTTTTCCTTCACTTCTCCCTTTCCACTCCTCTCTTGCTCCCTCCTTCCCTCCCTCATTCTTTCTCTCATTTCCTCTCCCTCTTCTCAACACAGAGGCTCCTCTGAGCACAGAGAGAAGCACCATTCACTTTTTCCTCCCTGAAAGCTCAGGAAGTGCTTTTGAACATTTGCAGCAAGAGATTTTCTCAAGTGCTGGGTCAGATATTTTGGCTAAACAGATGTTTAAAAGCTCTTGGATTATTATTTATTTTTTTTCCTGGAGCTGTTCAGGGTTCTTAACTTGACTTCCTCGTGGCATCACCTCATTAATCCTCCAGCAAACCCTCCTGGAAAAGCAGAGGAACGGCACTATTTAATTTTTTCTGTGTGAGAAAAACAGAGAAGGGAAATAATTCATAAAGTCACATCTGTAGGACTTAGGCACAGAGCATAAATAGGCTGAGAAAATACATTTTTGCTATTTTATTTCCCCTGGCAGATCAAAAAGAAAGGGGTGCTCCCTGACCCTCGTCTCCTTCTGAAAGTATCTACCATGTTCCAGTCTGGAGATGCTCAATTAGTGAGCTTTTTAGTTCTCTGTCAGAATGGGAAAGCTGTAAATAAATGAATGTCTTTAATAACTGTATTTCACATCTAAAATGAGCTTTTCCCGAGTTACTCAGTGGGGAAAAATAAAGTGTTAATAAAACCTCATTTGGAGGGAAAAAGCATTACTCTTGAGCTGTTCTGTTGTTGTGTTGTTTTGGGTTTTTTTTACTTATGTAAAGAGAGTATGATTATGCTTAAGCAAATTCAAAATGAAATTGCAATGAGATGCAATTGAAACGTCTAACTGGGAGACTTGGGAAACAATTACCTTTTTCTGCTTATTATTAGTTTTAATTATTTTTCAGATTCTTTTTTATTGTGCTATTCCTGACATACTTACTTGACCACAAAAGAAACATCGCTGGCACATACGTTATCCTTTGTGTTATTTTGACAAATAAAAGAGTATTTTCCTTGGTATATGCCTGCCCTCTCCTCATGAATGAGGCCCTATGTTGGAGGTTGGACTAGGTGGATGATCATAGAATGGCCTGGGTTAAAAGGGACCACAATGATCATCTGGTTTCAACCCCCTGCTGTGTACAGGGTCACCAACCACCAGACCAGGCTGCCCAGAGCCACATCCAGCCTGGCCTTGAATGCCTCCAGGGATGGAGCATCCATGATCTTCATGGTCTTTTCCAACGTTAATGATTCTGTGGTTCTATCTGATGCTGCTGGACCAAAGAAGGTGACCTGAGCCCCATAAGCCCACTCATTAATGAAGGGATCTCACCAGTGCTGAGAGCACGGATGTGAAGACACCACATCTTGTCCCCTTGTTACGCTTGAAGTCACATCAGGGAAGGAACATCAACATCTTTGTAGAATCAGAGAATCACTGAAGTTGAAAAGACCACTAAGATCATCAAGTCTAACCACCAGACCATCCCCACTAACCATGCCCCTCAGGGTCACATCTCTGTGCCAGTACCTCCTCCATTTGCACAGCTGGAGACAGAGTAGGAGCTTGAAGATCATTTCCAACCCAAGCCATTCTATGAGTTTAATCAAGGATCATAATCCTTGCTGTCCCCTCTCAGGCTGTGGACCAGTTCCAACTTCTCCTGCCTGAACATATGGGAAGCTTCTAAGGAATCAGTGCTATGAAAGCAACATTTCTTCCTAAGCTTGCAGGAAAAAAAATAGTAGGGTTTTTGGGAAGAGGGGAAAGTCCAAACATAGGCAACCCCTACCATTCAACCCAATGCAGAGGCGTTTCCTGCCTTTTCTGTAGTTAATGCATGCGGGGGAGGCTCACATACTGGGAAAAACCACCCAGAAGAGACATGCCACAAACACTGTGAAGAGAGAGGGATCATTGTTCCTTGCTGCCTTATTTATCAGATCTGAGATTCCTCTTAATCGCTGGGTGGATGCTGAGATGAACAGTTAATTAAAACACTCCTTCCATGCACACATACACACACACCCCTCCTAAAATTACCTGCTACCTTTCCTTACAAAGGAATCAAGGTATTGATCAGTCAGGTCTAAATAATGCCATTGTTGCTCATGTTAGATCTATCCCAAAAAGCTACTGCCCAGAGTTCCGGATGAGAGGTTTAGCGATGCCAATGAAAGAAAGAATTGTTTGGGTAGTCCGTGGAGAAATTGCTGGGCAGAGAAAGCACACAAAATATGCTCATTAAAAGAAATGCACTTATAAAAGCAAAATTGGTTACACCGTTTTTTGTCTGTCTTCCTTGAGTAATGTCACTGTGGAAGCTACTTCTGTGCCCTGCACGTCCCCTTGATCATAGGTCATCCAAAAAGTAGCCACAAAAACAAGTCAATGGAACTGCTGTTGTCTCTCTTTATGAATGAAGAAATGAAAACAGACACATTAAGTGATTCATGCAATTCAAAGAAATGTGAAAATAGCCAGGATCATCACAGGACATGCATATATTACATGCATCCTTCCATCCCTCCTTCCTTCCATACATCAAACCATCCATCCTCTAACCTTCCATCCTCCCTTCCATTCAACCATCTCTGTTTAGAATAAGAAGAAAACTGTCCAGAAATGTGGATCGGGGAACATGAGAAACTGGAGAAGGTGAACCAGGCAGCAGCACTACATAAACGTCAAGCACTACCTTGGCCTACAGAACCAGGAGTGAAGAGAATACTTCCTACCTCAAATATCCCTACACCTCACTGCTTGGGAGCTTCTGGAAAAATGTGGAATTTTGACACAGTTTAGCCAATCTCCAAACAAACAACAAAACATCCTACTTTCAGGTCAGCTCTACAAACCTCCTTGATCTGGCTTCAAGTTAGCTTGTTGATGAGTTGATTTTATTGATATCAGCTGATACCCCTCCCTGCATTCATACAGCTGTAGGATCCTTCTGTGATTACCAATCACAGGGATAAGAGAAACCAGCCAGAGCCATAGAGCAGAAGTAGCAGGTTTCAGTGATGTGGGTGGCATGCTGGTCAGTGGGATTCTGAAGCTATTAGACCGTTCCTGAGTAACATCTCTCAAAAACTGTTTCCACCTGCAGTTAGAGGTAAGGCTGTTCTCACTCATTTCATCTATACCATATGATCCAAGATGTGGATCGTAGAATCATAAACTGGTCTGGGTTGGAAAGGACCTCAAGTTCCAACCCCCCTGCTGCAGGCACGGCCACCAACCTCCACATTTAATACCAGCCCAGGCTGCCCAGGGCCCCATCCAACCTGGCCTTGAAAACCTCCAGGGATGGATGGGGCATCCACAGCCTCTCTGGGCAGCTGTTCCAGCACCTCACCACTCTCTGTAAAAAAACTTTCCCCTGACATCCAACCTAAATCTCCCCTCCTTCAACTTCAAATCATTTCCCCTCGTCCTGCTGTTATCTACCCTTTCACAGAGTTGACTCCTCTCCTGTTTGTAGGCTCCCTTTAGGTCCTGGAAGGCTGCAGTGAGGTCACCCCACAGCCTATGGATAAACTTCTGTAGATGGAATGACCTCAGCCTGGCTGCCATCAGAAACAGATTAAACTTTTCCTGATCTGGCCAAACTGCTCTCATGTTCATCCTTGTCTGCTATGCTAGGGCACCAGCTTGCATTATCTGTATACCTCCTTAATCAGGTGTTGTCTCTGCAGGGCAGGAGAAGGGTCTTGGCTATCAGGATTTTATGAGAGTGTAGGAGCAGTGAATATTAAATCTGGTTTGTTTGTTTCAGTTTTGGAAGTGTTCTGGTGTTCTTCCATCTCCTTTCTATTCTTTGCATGAGTTAATTTGGGATTCTCTGACTGCTGACCCTCAGAGAGAGTCACACAGATCTGTTAAAACGATCTGAGAGGACAGTAGGAAACTTATTTGCTACCATTCAAGCACTAGAAATAATAACAACAGCAATAACAATTTCTCAGAAGAACACTCCAGGAGTGTTTATCTAAATACTCCAGAGTGTCTCAGCACCTGTATGGTGTTTAAACTCATTGCAAGCAGGTGTTGCTTTACACGGAGCTGCAGGGATCTTGGGAATCCTTGTGCATTTTGCAAAACCTGCTGAGAATCTGGACCTGAGCTCCTGTGTTGAGATCCTGGAAAGGCTGAAATCCCAGATGAATCAACTGGAGGACCACACTGACTTGCAGAATTACACCATTAATAAACAGAGCAAATCTCCTCACAGTATACTCCTTTCCCATGACCACTAGAGTGCAGCCATCCCTTGGGTGAGATACATCTGGATTAATCTGCCACACTTTGCAATTATCTTCATGTGAACCAGAGGAAAAGGGCATCTGAGTGGTATGAAGAGTGATAGGAACCCCAGTCCTCCTGTATTCCTCATATAAAATCATTATGATTAGAAAAGACCTCTGAGGTCATCAAGTCCAACCATAATATATTCAGTCATGGGATACATTGAAATGAATGAAGAATCCAGGCAGGGAGTATACAGTGAAATGAGGGATGATGATTATGGTTGATCTCCATGTACGTGTTTTGTCATAATGTAGGTAATATGTGTTGGGGGAAAAAAAAAGGAAGTATTTCACCTTTATTCAGTTAAGAAGAATGGGATGGTAAAAGCCAAGCATGTCATGGAAATGTATGGGAATTTGGAAATGAGAACTACAGAGAAGCTCTAATCCAAAAAGCACTCAAATCAGAACAACTGGATGGAGATACTCTTCATCAGCACATCTACAAGATGATCTACCTGATCATATAGGATAAGAGATAATGACTTTAAGTTGTGCCAGGGGAGGTTAAGGCTGGATATTATGAATCATTTCTTCTCCCAAAAAGTGGTCAGGCAGTGGCACAGCTGCCCAGGGAGTGGTGGAGTCACCATCCCTTGTGGTGTTTTAGAACACGTGGAGATGTGGCACAGAGGGATGTGGTCAGTGGGCATGGTGGGGGTGAGTTGGGCTTGGTGACCTTAGAGGTCTTTTCCAACCTTAATGATTCTGTGATACAAGGGCCATCATGCACAACTTCGGATCTGGAAGTAAGGGGTCAAAAGATAGCTACTGAGTCAAGGTGCAGCTTCTGGGCTGGGGAGCAGGAAACAGGGTTTGTAATTGTATCTGAAAGAGAGGTAATCTTAAAGATCATAGAGCTGCTTGTTTCTGCTCAGAGCTTCATTGGACTTTGCTACAGCATAGAGGGAAGGAGGCACTAAAGACACAAGGAACAACAAAGAGATCCTAGCATGTGAACCTGATATTTTCTTGGATAAAATAAAGTTTGGTATGAAAAGTAGGTATGTGAATAATCTCCTTTTTGGGAAGACTGAGAAATGAGAAATTGATGAGGTGCCATGGAGTAACCTTGTTAGTTCCTTGGGATAAGATAGAGTTTGATGAGGGAACTGTGAGACAAGGAAGAATGTGGCTAATGGGAAATGATATTGAACAGTGCTGGAAGGGGAGAACATCTATTAGTGGAGTTTCTCTTGGGTCTTTCTTACTATTGATTTGTTTAAGGTTTGCAATAATGATTTTGGCCCCCAAGGTAGAAGTGAAGTGCTAATGAAGTCAGTTGATGGAAAAAAAAAAGCTGATGAACATCAGTGGGGAAGAACCGAATAGCACAGAGAAGACCCCATTGATGAGCAAAACCACAGCAAAATAGTACAAAATGGAAAGTCATGAACATGAAAGCAAAGGTTTCCATAGTGGGGCACTTGTTCAGCCATTTCTCTGATGGAAACCATTCCCAGCTTGAGCCATGGCAGTTAAAAACTGTAATGGACATAGACCCACATAGGCCAAGGGGCTACATTTCTGGGTACTTGGCTAAATCCCACCATTCAGTCCAGGTGAAACCACAACACAAGAGCTGACTTCAGTGATGTATGAGAAAGTATCTCAAAAAGCAAATATCCTGCTGCTGGGAGCTTCACATTAATCCAACCAGCACCTGCCTTACAAAGTATGGGGGAGGAGTGAATGTATCTGGGGAAAAAAATCCCTGGATTAGGTGGACCCAACCAAGTGCTGTCCATGCCAGGATGTGACACAGTGTCTGGTCCAGCTTCCGACTCCCGAGATGGAGCCACTTCTAAATCCACTTAAGATGTGCAAACAGCCCTGTCAATAATAGCAGTTCACGGAGCTGTGTACTGAACTGTGGCTTTCTCTGGGCTGCAGTAGCCTTGGTAACTCTCAGGGAAAAAATAACCTAATTTTCTCTTTCATCCATAAGCCGAACCCTTTAATTTGCTTTCAAGTGAATTAAACATAAGCCTCCGTTTTTCTAATTCCTTTGTCCTAATTTAAAAATAGTGACATTTATCAAAGGAGTTTTCGAGATTTCTAGTTTTCAGCTCATTATTTTAGTGTTTTTTTTTTTTAAATAAACCAGAGATTGACATTTTATTGCTGAAATGCATCCTTCCCTCCTCCTTTTCTTAATAACGTGGTGATATTGTTTTCATTTCTAAAGTTTTTTTTTTTTTTCTAATAACAAGGAGAGAAACCTGTGTCCTACTGCATAATCAAGGTGACCATGTTTTATAATTTAGCTGTGCTCACTGACTTGTGTAACACAAGAGGATCTTTGAAGGCAAACACTCTCAGCTGGTTCATCCTATGAAGGTATTAAAGGTACCATAAACTATGGAAAAACCACGATTCTATGAAAAATGTTATATAGCAGCAACCACTTAGAATCATAGGATCATTAAGGTTGGAGAAGACCTCTAAGATCATCTAATCCAACCATCCACCACTGACCATGACCCTTAGTGCCACATCTCTATGGTTCTCAAACACTTCCAGGGTTGGTGCCTCCACCACCTCCCTGGGCAGACTGTTCACTTGCTCATTCTCTTACTCATTCTCCTAGAAATGACTGCCTGAATAACTTTTACACTACAAAGTGGATTTGGTTCACTTGATCCAGCTGCCTGGCTTTTCCAAGAAAGGACTTTATCTCCTTCGGTGTTTGCACAATACTGTGTACATTTTGAGGCCCTCCCCTCACAGTTGGCATGAGCACAAACACAGCATAAGGCATGGCCTGGGGCAAAGAATCTTCTTCTTTGTGGCTGAGATCTCTCTTGGAAAGTTTGTACATTGATTTTTCAAATTATTTTTTATTTCAGTAAACCATAGGGCTGATTAAATGACCTCAAAGCTAATGGTGAGCCTTTGGGATCCAAAGCCACAGTGTTGGATGTCATTCCACCACCAGGCTGTTTTTCAGTAGTTCATGACATATCTCAATTTTCCTTCTGAATTTTGGGTTGTATTTTATTTTTTGGACATTGATAGCCATTTCACTACGAATGAAGTTACCTAAGAGTATCTTAGATTTATCTAAAAGCTGTCTTCCATCAGTGCCAATGAGTGCTCTCTTGGGTCATTTTGTTTGGGCGAAGTGATGGAAAGTTCTTAGCCTTGGACAACCCAGCATATCTCATGAGATTCTTGCTGAGATCTGGGAGCATCTGCCATGAATGCTTCCCACTGGGATGCAATGTTTTGACCTGCACAACCTTATCCCTTTGCAGACACTGCAGTTTTCCTATGGTGTCCAACCTTGCACACGGTGCATTCTAGTTTGGACAGAGTAATAAATGGAGTTGGTCCACTATGTGTTGATATGAATTACTTTCAGAGGGTGAGTTAAGATTGGTAATAAAGAGAGCTGCCTGGAGCCAAGAGCTCACGCTATGACACTAAGTGGAGGAATAAGCTTGAGAGCACTGAGCTTTCAATGGACTTCTGCCCCTCATTCCCAGACAGACAGTTTTCTTCTTGGAAATCACCCTTTTAAAAGTAAAGCAAGATCCCAGTCTCTTCTGGTGGCAATTAGAGATGCGGGGTATTGCTGCCTTTGAAAACTGAACCTCTTATTTAACTGTCTAAATACAGATTTAATTTTCCTGCTTTTGGCACCTAGACTTGAAAATTTTCTTCCTACAGATGAAAATAGAACGTTACAGAAATTGAGTCTGTGCCATTTTTTCCCCACTTTGTTAGGAAAAAAAAAAAAATCAAGGATCATTTATCAGCATTTGCACCTTCTTTATTCTAGCCACTTTGAACTAAAATCATAGATATCAACTCTGCACTATTGGATACACCAAACAGATGCTTCCTCAGAGCTAGAGTTACCCAACCCATGGCAAGTGGGCAAGTGTTAGCCAAGTTCTGGGGTTTTGGCTGGGAGAGACGGGAGCAGAAAAAGGACTCCATAAATTTATATGGAAGGCATAAAATCCTAGCAGAATCCTGCTGTAACACAAACCAGCACAGTGCTGCATAAAATAGTCTCTGGGAGGTCTGCACTTTCCAACACCTCACTTTACAACCCATTTCGGGTCTGGGGATGTCACCTGTTCAGCACAGCTCCGTCACACTCCGTGGGACGGTGTTAGCAGCTGATACACTCTTTATAGCACAGTCTGACACTTCAGCTCCCACAGCCGCAGCAATCTGAAGCACAGCAGCCAGTTCAAGCCATCCAACTTCTCATGGGAGGTGTGCAATGGATATGATGCAACAGATATGGTTTTCTCCATAGCACACCTTGTAAAACTCTCTCAAACCACCCCTTGTTTGTCGTTAAAAGTTGTTTATGCCTCAGGGGAGATCATGGGATAAGGGGGAGGATTCAGAAGACATGGGAGATGTACTCCTGTCTGTAACCCAGACAATGGATCCAGAGCAAGACAATGTGTCTCTGCAGCTCCCCTATCCTTATCCCTTTCCCCTCTCCAATCAGTGTTTCTCTGGAGTAGGCTCTACCTATTTATCCAGCTGCACAGCTACAAAGCCTTTGATCTCAGTGGTGGTCTCTGGAAACTCCTGGAATACAATTAAGAAAGCAAGTGCAAAATAGAAGCGTGGAATGATGCACATCTGTGCTGCCTCTGCCTCTAGCCTCTCCCCCATGTCTTGTGCCAACCACCTTCCCCAAGGTGCTCTATAGGTCATGGGGCCCAACCACCTTCCCCAGAGTATTGCACAGGTCATGGGGCCTTAGCTCTGGGGAGGAAAGAACTGGTCCCTCAGTTCTGCTGCTGGGAGCAGAGGAGCAGGCCCCAGGATCTATCAAAGTAACCATGACTTCACACTGTGTATCATCTTTCCATGGAAGCAGTCTGCCTGTGGGGTGAATGAGATGGAAGGGAGGATGGGGGATGAGGATTTGTGTTACAGAAACCAGGGAAGGATATCTTCATCAGCTTTGGTGATAATGGGGAAAACAGTGCAACCAGGGCTGTCCCTGCTAAATGCATTCCTGGAGAGCGATGGGCTGCTGTGTCCGTGTGTTGTGTTTGTTTCTGATTTAATGAGTAGAAATTCAGCATGGAGAATGGAGAAGCACATACAGGAGGAAATGCCTCACCTGCTCTGAGGGGCTGAGAGTGTGGAGCGATGGGACAGGGTGGTCCACAGAAGAGTTTCCACATTTCTGGTTAATTGGACAAGGCTAGGCAGGTGGACGTGCCAAAATGATTGTGTGGAGACCTCTGGGGTTCCTCCCACACCACCATCCCTCCATCCCAGTGGTTCCTGGGCCTCAGACTGCTTCTCTCCACCTCCTGCAAAAGGATTTGGCATTTTGCATCACCCTGCAAAAAGCACTGGCTTTGCTCTTCACAACCATGAGTGAAAGCAGCTCACACACATCAGAAATAGTTCAGGCAGGGACAAAGAGAAATAATAAGATGTGGTGTTTTGTTTACTTTTCTCATCTTTCTTTTTCCCTACTTGTCTTCTCTTGGACAAGGTGAACAACAAGGAGCAAAGAGTGTAAGGGGTAGCAAAAGTGTGAGAGAGAAAGAAAGAAAAGAAAGAAAGAAAGTAAAAAAAGAAGACAAGAGCTGGAGAAGTGAAGAAGTGAGAAAGATAAAAAAGAAGAAAGGAGAGAAAAGAAAGAAAGAAATGGAAATGAAAAAGAGAGTGAAAGGGAGAAAGATGAGAAGAAGGAAGAAAGGGAGGAAGGAAAGGGGAAAGGAAGAGAAATAGAGTGAGAGAGAAAAAGAAAGAAAGGAGGAAAGAAAGAGAAAGGAAGGGAAGGGAAGGGAAGGGAAGGGAAGGGAAGGGAAGGGAAGGGAAGGGAAGGGAAGGGAAGGGAAGGGAAGGGAAGGGAAGGGAAGGGAAGGGAAGGGAAGGGAAGGGAAGGGAAGGGAAGGGAAGGGAAGGGAAGGGAAGGGAAGGGAAGGGAAGGGAAGGGAAGGGAAGGGAAGGGAAGGGAAGGGAAGGGAAGGGAAGGGAAGGGGAGGGGAGGGGAGGGGAGGGGAGGGGAGGGGAGGGGAGGGGAGGGGAGGGGAGGGGAGGGGAGGGAAAAAAGATAGAAAAGAAAAGAAAGAAAAAATAAAGAAAAAGAAAGAGAAAAGAAGGAAAAAGACAAGAAAGAAAAAGAGTAAAGAAGGAAGGCAACGGGAAGGTCAGGAAGAACAGAGTGTACAAGGAGAGGAAGAAAGGGAGGATGGAAGAAAGGCAGAAGTCCAAATGAGTCCAGATTTTTACTTCATTCAATATTTACTTTTCCAAACCTGCACTTTCCAGTTTGCTTGGTTTCCTATACATTTATGACACCTACCCTCCCTCATCCCCCAGCAGTGCTGGTCATTATTTCTTCCAGGCCACGATCCCACTCCTGCCTTTCCATGCAGCAGCTCTGCCCTGCGTGTCCTGCCTGAGAAAATGTGTCCGTTTGTCCCCAGAGCCAAACCTCCAGCTTCACATACCTGCTGAGTTCACCGTAATTGCCATAATCTGCTGCCTATTAAATCTGATAGCTCTGTTATCACTGTTAATAACAACTAATTAGAGAGGCTGTCACAGGGAGTGGTTCTGTAAGGCAAGGTATTTGTCCTTAACTCGCATAAAGGCTCGATATTAAATCAGAGGGAGGCACATGGATTCAAGGGCATTGGCACTCGGTTACTTTCAGTCCCTCACAGTGAAATGGAAATGTTCCACTGACTTCTCTTCTCCCCGATGAACTGGTGTTGTATTTTTGCCAAAAAGGAAGAAAAAATGCTGGAAAAGAGCTGCCCAAACTCCCTCATGGCAGCAAAAATAAAAAGGCAAGAGGAAAAATGCAAGCAGGGAAGGAAAATGAGAACTGGGATGGAGAAAGTGGTGGTGTGCAGGAGGTTTTTGGGGAGGATGCCAGGAAAGTGTTTGTGAGTTGGGGGGGGTGGAATCAAGGGGGGGGGAAATAATGTCTTCTTGTGATGTGGTTGGAAGTACCAAATCCCCTCCACAAGTCAAAAGATTTGCTGAAAGCTGACAGGGATTGCCACTGAGCAGTGAAGGATGCTTCCTGTCCCGATGATGAAACATGAACACTTTTTCCACAGTCATCTTTTTTTTCCAGTAAAAAGGAAAAAATAGCCAACGTTTCTCATTTTTAAGTCTACGACATTCTCAATTCAGAACATAAACAGCTGATTTGCCAGGAAAGGAGAGCTATTGGAAGGAGACCATTGCTCACCCCAAACCCAGAGGTGTGAATTTGCATTGGGATTGCCCAAGGCTTTGCTCAGGTTTCTGGTTTTGAGACACACGCTGTCAAGGCTGCCACAGCAGTAGAAAGGATTGAGAGAATGGAGGTGCTAACAGGTCAAGGTAGTGAAAAAAATGACTCTGAAATCCTTCTTCCACATGGAAAGACAAATGTAAGGCCTGTTCCACATCAGTGCAAGGTGGGAAGTGGAATTCCTTCCCATAAGATGTTGGGTCTACAGATGAACTGCTAACATAAAGGGCTACCAGAGTAAAACCCCATCCATGCTTCAGTCCATCAAGGGCTGGGCCCCTTAGCTCCTGAGGAGAAACAACCTCCTATCATCCATCATAGATGCTTATTGAGTGCAACTCCTGCTTGTGAATAGCAACGAAGCCTTTAATCACTTTGGCAGTAAGTGAGTGCCTTTGCTTTCCAATATTTGATAAATAAATCCAAATCGTCATGGTCTCGCTTTAATTAGAGCAGCAGCAGTTTTGTGGGATGATGGATGGTCCCATGATGACTTTGCTAAGGTGGCCTCACGCTGCTGCCAGGTTCAGGAGGTGAATCTGCTGGCTGGGTTTATTTTACTGCTGCTGCCGCTTCTGGGGTTTTGGCATCTGGTTTCACTCATCAGGCAGAAAAGGACTGCTCCTAAAAGCTTCCTTAATGTATGGCTGAGACCTTGTAATGGGAAGTGGTTGTGTAAAAGGTGCCACAAGAGATGAGCTTTGTTTTTGTCCTTTCATCTTCCTCCTTTTCCTTTTCCCCTTACAGCTGCTGCCAGCAGGATACCTGCAGCCAATATTCTCCCTCACAGTGTGGAGGGAGAGCAGTGTGACATCCAGGGGAGCACATTTTCTAGTGCTCAGAGCCTGCACAGAGCTTCACCACCCCACATTTAATGTCCTTGGAGCCACCAATTTTTCTACCACAATCTAGAATCATAGAATGGCTCTAGGTTGGAAGTGACCTCAAAGATCATCTAGTTCCAAGCCCTGTGCCATGGGATGTGCCTCAGTTTCCCCTATCATAAAAATCTGTGATACCTGGGAGAGGTGTCTGGGAGTTAAGAATTATTTGACGGTAAGAAGCTCATGAAACTTGCTCTTGCAAGAAGAAAAACACTCTGTACAACAGTCCTGTTGTTCTCAAATCCACGTGTTTCCCAGGGTTTATTGGAGATATTCCCTTCCTATTTTGCTGCTGTCAGCACCTACAGATGTTTGCAGAAGAGACAGACGTTGGCAGTCTCTGTGGATGCTGAGCCAACTGACAGTGAGGAGCCTCTTTGCCAGGGCTCCTCTTTCTGACATTATCTTGCCCTGACATCTCAGAGGCACTCTTGGCAGTTTGTCTTCTCTGGTAAACAAGGAAGACAATGCTGGAACTCAAAATACATGGTAGGAGGATGGCTGGAGACACTGGGAGGGAACAAAAGGAGATTTAGGGTGCAGCTCTTGTCCTGAGATTCACATCTACATCTGCTCACAGGAGCTGTGTCTGGTGGCATCCTTGTCTATGGCAAGAGGGTTAGAACTCAATGATCTCTAAGATCCCTTCCAACCCAAGCCATTCTGTGATGAGTTGATTCTATGGTGGGTTGATTCTATGATATGATTCTATGATGTAAGTAAATGAAACCCAATCCTATCTGTAATGAATCAATCCTAAAGGACCACGAGTCCGTTATTACAGTACAAACTTCTGATGCTCAGGGCTGTTTGTCCCTGTCTTGTTCTACCTTCAGTATTACAGCCATGGGCAACAAGCTGCAGCCTGTGCAACTGTGAGGAGGGAGAGCTTTCTCTGGGAAAAGAAACTTCTCCATCATAACTTGGGCAGATATATGCTTTCAATTGCAAACTACAAAGCCAGTGATTTTAGAGGCTGGGTTTTGATATCATAATGTGCCCTATTTTCTATCTTTCAGGCGTGAATAATGGAGTGTTGCATCTGCAAATGCACCATTCCTTCAGGTTGCTGGTGAAGGAGGTGCAGGGCTCTCCTGTGACTGCTCTCTTTTCATCTAATCCTGAGGCCAAGGCAGTTCCTAAAAATGCACTCAGTGGATGGAAAAGCTAGTCATGTAGTTGTGTGCAAGTGTGGGAAAGAATCCAGCCATTCCACCCCACAGGCTGCAGCCCACCTGTGGGATTAACTGTGTTTGCATCCTGCAGAGATGTTGGATATTAATCTGCACATGAAAAGGCTTTGCTAACAGTGCATGCAGCTACAGGAGGTGAATTTGGGCTCCCCAGAATATATCAGCTGAGTTGTGCAGAGATAAGTCATGGTGTTGCATTTGGATATGTCTAGTTGCAGTCCCAACCATTCCCTGTGTTAAGGAGCATCCCTATGGGGCAAGGAGATCTCCAGGAAAATGATGCTTTCAAAAGGCCTGAGGTGTGCAAAGAGGTAACCCACTGGTCCCATATGCTGTGGGGGTAGAGCGGTGGCCATTATTTGGTGACACTCTTCATCTCTTGGCTCTTGGCTCTTGTCATGGAGAAATAGGCGGTGGGATCCAAGCTGATCAGTTTCTTTGGGTTGGAAAAGAGTTGAGAGAAGTGAGTTGAAATTACCCCATCCTTGGGCATTCAAATTCAGACTTAAAAAGGTGGTTATGCATTTGATATACCCAACAGATCTGGTAAGGGAAAAGATGTGGGACGGTCACCAGCTTGTCAGAAAAGGCTGATTCCAAGAAGATATTTCCCCTGAGCTTCTTCACCAATGCACCTACTTAAGGAACTCTTGGATTTTTCCTTGGTATGACACCTCTTATGTGTCTTGTGCAAGAACAAACTCACCCTTCCTGTTCAAATCCTTGTCTATCTGGATAAGCAGTTTTGCCCAATATGACTAAAACCCTGGAGAACATCAACTCAAAGTGAGTTCCCTGTGAGCCCAGCTATAGCTTTAGAGGCTTGATACATGCCACGCTGAGATGTGATTGTGTCTCAGAGAGTTCCATGCAAGAGGCTTGAAGCTTGGTTTCCTTGTTTGCACTGTTGCCTATGGCCACGTTTCCCCAGCATCAGGGTGAGTCCCATTCCCATTTGAGAGGAATCATCTTCTGCAGCAGAAGGCATGTTAGGGCCAAGTCAGCCTGAACACTACTCAGTTCGATCGACTGAGTAGTGGCTGTGACAGCAAGCTGCTAAAGCGAACCAAGACTGATGCAGAGTAGGCAACCTTCCTGTGTGTGCTACTTAGAATCATAGAATGGCCTGGGTTGAAAAGGACCACAATGATCATTGAGTTTCAAACCCCTGCTATGGGCAGGGTCAACAACCACCAGACCAGGCTGCCCAGAGCCACATCCAGCCTGGCCTTGAATGCCTCCAGGGATGGCACATCCACAGCCTCCTTGGGCAACCTGTTCAGTGCGTCACCACCCTCTGAGTGAAAAACTTCCTCCTAATATCCCACCTAAACTTGTCATGCCTCCTGTTCTCCCCCTCACTAAGTAGCAACGGAATACAAAACTTCTGGATGAGCTGGGTTTGCTCTGATTGGATGTTCTGGAGCCTCTGATGCTTTTTGAAGACAATGTTGGGTGGGAAGGAGGTGTTGTAGCAGAACTCAGATCCAGCCTTTGAATCAAGTTGCATTTCAAAACGCTCAGATCTTGTCTTGGATTAAGGGGAGTTTGGATCTGCCCTTGGCAGCTGCCTCCACAATTTGGAGAATTCGGAGACTGAAACTGGCATGTTTTTTTTTCCACTAGTCTCTGGGGCCTTGATAATAGTATCATCCATTGATTCATTATGTCAAATGATGTAAGTACAGCCCAGAGGCAAGTTTGAACTGAAACTTCTGAGATCCCAACCAAGCCTCCTCATATATTCCAGCCCTTTGCCCTAACCAACCTTTAAGGTGAATTTGGCTGGCAAATGTTTTCTTCCTTTCTGAAAACAGAGACAAAATCAAAGCAGAAAATCTTCTGTTCTTCAAGGATAAAAAAAATCAACCTTTCATTGAACTCAGTGTTTTCTGAGGTTTTGGCATAAAGCTGCCCTGAGTACAGTCTTAGATGAGAAATGGGAGTATTTTCAAAGGAAGCAGACACTTACCACACGCAATGAATAAAAAAATAGAATGGGATAGAATAGATTTGTTTCATTTCTTTCAAATAGCTTCTTTTTTTTTTTTTTAATGTTGTAATTGGGATCATTTTGACAGCTAACCCCTGGATGAGATGTTACATCTGAACATATTGAACCACCTTCTGGGAAGAATCCCTGCCCAGCTCTGCTTTTCTTAAATCCTGACTGCCTGGCCTCCTTTGTCCTGCATCCAGTGACTGATGGATGTCACATCTACTCCTCTTCACTCTTTGGTAGCTCACTGCATCACACACCACAATCGTCCCCTTTGGCACTCTGTGCTTTCTGCAAAGCCAATGCCCAAATAATTGCTCCTTTGCTGGCTTCCCATCCGACCGCTGGGCGCAGCCCTGCTCTGTGCAACACCTCCTGCAGGATGACTCATTGTATTACGACTTCGGAGAGTGCTTTCCAGTTTATTAGTTGGGAATCTTCCATTTCATTAACCGGAATGTTGTTTTGTGTGCGTGTTGGTTTTTTCTTCCTTTCTTTTTCAAGCATGAGGCATCCTCGATCTTACCCTGTGCTCTCCCATTAGCGTTTCCAATAACCACTCCGATAGAGAAGGAAAACATTACTTTAAGGGCCTGTGTTCTCCAACTTATTTTCTCTCAGCTTTTAAAATTAGGTGACATTACGACTTTCCTCCAGGGAAGCATTTGAGGATATTCTTTGCTTCCAATTGCAATTATACTCTATCCCCTTGTAGTGCATCTCCCCCCTGGGCTGGAGAATAGCAGCACAGAAGCACAGCTTCCTGCTCCGGAGTTTCATCAGCTGTGATATTTTTCTACCTACTCCAGGAAGCTGAACAGAAGCAGAGAAGGATGTCAGCAGGAGCTCTGCAAGAGCTATTTTTTCCTTCCTTGTACTCCTAAAGATCTTTCTGCAGTTCAAAGGGAAAGGCATTCTGTTCTAACCCTGATCCTCACGTGGCACCACTTTTCTGAGAGCCTGATTCCCCAGCACTGTTCTTGGGATTAATTGTGGTTTTCTTCACTAAGAATTATTGAATAAAAATTAATGATTTTCTTCTGTTGCTAAGCTTTGTCATCAGCTTTCCAACCTTATCAGGAAGCGCTGTCGAGATGAAAAAGCCAAGAGATTCCTCTTTGTTGACTCACCCCAGTGTCCGTTCAGCTCTTTCCAGATGCAACCTATAGAATCACAGAATCATGAAGGCTGAAAAAGAGCTCTGAGATCTCCAAGCTCAACCCAACCCATCCCCACCATGCCCACTGACTGCGTCCCTCAGTGCCACATCTCCACGGCTCTGGGACACCACCAGGGATGGTGACCCCAGCACCTCCCAGGGCAGCCTGTTCCAAAGGGCCTGGCGAGGTGAAGTCACACGGTTCATACACTTTGGTGTGAGTAAGTCCTGGTTCAAAAATAAGAGAGCTCCTTTCCTGTGACATGGTTTATAACTCTCAAATGTTCAAGGGCACGTTTCTGAAGGGTCCAGCCTGGATCTGTGTATCACTGTGAGTTTTCCAAGCTTTGCTCTGTGATTTGACATCTGAATTATCTAGTTTACCATGAGGTCATATCTCATGGTTAACAAGATATCTTTGTCTTGTACTCTCTTTTATCTAGAAAAAAACAAAGCCAAGGAAACCAGTGCTTGCAAATTGGCATACACTGCTTGCCCAGTCCTTTCCCACCCCAGAGGCCAGAGGTGACTCAGGGCTATCGTATTTATCTAGAACTATGCCAAGATTGACCTGCGCCATGTTCCAGAGTTCCTACAATTTGAGAAGAGAGTCCAGAGAAGCTCTAGCTGCATCTCATCTCAAAGCCATCTTTTCTGTCTCTTTAAAGAGGTGCAGTAACAGGGTTCTCTGAATCTCCGAGCCAACCTCTCCTGTTAATACATCTCCCTCTGATGACTTTGTGAAGTTTCCATCACACTCATCCCATTTCCAACCTTTGGAGGGGCTTCTCGTAGTCCCATCAACACACTTGACAACTTGCCTTGCTCCATGGACAACAGGATGAAGGCAGCCTCCATCCTCCCCAGCAAACCTGGCTTACCCTCCCCCCCAGCTCCAACATCATATTACATGATCCTGAAAAGTCAGCATTCCCTTAACCCATGGTGCTTTGGCATAAGGAGGGTGTGCTGCAGTAAACTCTTTGCTTGTCCTGAACCTTTAACAACACCAGTTGACCCTAGATGACTCTCTTTTCCTGTTTATCTGGATTTTATGCTGCCTGACCCTCCCTCTCCTTTACTTCATTCCTGGGGGATGGTAAATTAGGATTCAGTGTTCTCTACATAATGAGAACCTCAGGATTTATTTCTCAGTTGATGTAAATGAGTGTATATCCACCAGCTCCCCTGCCATTGATATGCACTTGAGGTGAGCATCGACCTCCTTCCTCCCTGGTCCGTTTTAGTCCTTTCTATAATGTTCTAAAATAAAACACACCTGTGAAAATAAGTTATTCTTTTTTTTTTTTTTCCCCAGTAGACATGACAGAAGAGCAATTTCTCCGAAGTGTACTCTAGAAGCAGCAAAAAGTGTGGCTTGATTAGTTTGCAAGCTTTATTGGTGATGCAGCTGCCCAGAAAGTAGGCTGAGAGCAAGGGTGGGAAGCTGCAGCTCACCACCTTGGTGAAAAGAAATTCAACCAGTTTAGCTGGTCTTTGGCTTCCAAAAACAGCTCTTTTGCTTTGCTTCCCCCCTGAGGCTGCAGAATCAGCTCTGTTTTGCCAGTGATTCTTCTTGTATTTTGTTTCTTGGTCTCCTTCTGTCTTTCATTTTCTGAACATAAAAATGTTGTATGTAGAAAAGGAAAGGTGCTGAGTGTAGATTCATGGGTGAATTGACAGGACACAGAACAGAGTCCTCTCTCAGGAGGCTACAAATGTGTTGGGAAAGGAAATCCCAGACTGCTTGAATTTCAGGGCTAATGGCCCCAACATGTGTTAGAGCCTTCAAGGGAGATTTACAGAGGAGATTTGGAATGGTGGGGCTGAAGGGGGAGGTTCAGGTTGGATGTTTGGAAAAATTTCTTCTCTGTAAGAGTGGTGAGGCATTGGAACAGACTGCCTATGAAGGTGGTGGAGTCACCATCCCTGGAGGACTGTGGAGATGTGGCACTGAAGGACATGATCATTGGGCTTGGTGGGATGGGTTGGGGTTGGACTTGGAGATGTCAGAGCTCTTTTCCAGCCTTCACGATTCTATGGTTCTATTAAATCTTCTCTTTCTGCTTTCTCACCATCACTGCTGAAAGCTCCCAGCTCCCTTATTTGTGTGAGGGGAGAAGATTTTACACTATTGTCCCTCAATGGCAGCATGCCCGATCCTGCTCTGGACACGTCCCAAAAGTCACAACCAGTGTCAACAGGAGAGCAGAGACATCTTCAACCTCCTTGCGTCCTAAATGTGGTGCTGTAGAATTTAGCACTCTGATCTGTCATGTGCTGATTATACAGGGCCAGGACAAAGCAAAGCCCAGGACAAAACAAAACAAAACAAAACAAAACAAAAGAAAAAAAAAAAACAACACAGGAATACCCAAAATGCATCTTTGTTCTTCAGGGAGGCTTCTAAACCATGCCCTCAGTGACTGAAAGCCAGGCTGGGCTGTGTTGTTCAGCTGTACAAGCAGGAACATACAGAGGCTCAAGGTCATGAAATGTGAACACCGTTCTCCAGTCAACCACATCCCTCTGCAAATAAATCCCTGTGTTTGAGGGCAAAATCCACTGATCCTTTTTGTTTACAACAGTAGAGACCAAGGCCTTTGTCCATGGCGTCTCCCAGTCTCTTTCCCATAGGTGACTGAATTTCTTTCTACCTGAGGACATACATGTAAGATCTCTTGCCTGCTGTGGATTCTCTGATGCCTCTTCACTGGAGGTGCTCAAGGACAGGTTGGATGGGGTTCTTGGCAACCTGAACTAGTGCCTGATCCAGTGGTTGGCAATACTGCCCACAGCAGAGGGTTGGAACTTGATGGTCTTTGAGGTCCCTTCCAATTCAAGCCAGGCTACGATCATTCTAAGATGAAGTCCAATACAGGACCCTGTGTTCCACCTATCTCATCTGAGCTTATGGGTCACTGCCCTTACACCTTACTGATTCTTTTCCCAAGATTTGTTAGCTTTTCAACCTCTCCCTCTGAAATTGTTCGAAATTGATAAATAGTTTCAGGAGGCTTTTGGAGAAAGACAAGGAGGAGGAGAGAAGACCTATAAGCAGACAATAATTATCCCAGTTCTTTAAGACTGGAGTTGGATGGGGTGGTCCCTTCAGGGAGCTATTGTAGATGTGTTCTTTTGTTCTTGATGCTCCTTCTGACATGGGAAGAGAACAAGCAGGCAGTTCCATAGTTGTGCTCGTTAAAGCAATCCCAGGGCAGGTCACCTTACCTTTTCCTTGTCAATCATCTTGCCCCAGCACTGCCTCCTTGTCCAGTATTTAAGGACTTGTCCCTTGTCCCTGGAGATGTTCAAGGTCAGGCTGGATGGGGCTCTGAGCACCAGACATCGCCATGGGTGTCCCCATTCACTGCAGAGGAGTAGACCACTTGGTGTTCAAAGATCCCTTCCAACAACTCAAACAACTCTATGAGTCTATGATTCTATGACTGATGTGCTTCCAGCTAAAGCCCCAGCAGAGACAAGAACTGGATTTCTTTTCCTGAAATCTTTGTATTTTCAATTACTGCCTATAAACACGGACTATTTATAAGCAGGAGACAGTACTCCACCCACGCTACCAAGAAATGCAGCAGAGTTCAGAGCTCAGGAATCTTCTTTTTGACATGCCTTGTTTTACTAGGAAATCAGAAAAAAAGTGGTGTCAGTCAAGCCCAAGCATTTCCCCCCCTTATTTTTTTTTTTACCTGAGAAATGAAAAGAAAAAAAAAGATGCCAGAAAACAAAACAAAGCAAAACAAAACAAAAGATTATGGTCAACCCTGAGAATTTCCCTTGCCCACCTCACTAATTTTTCTTCGTTTCTAAGCTATTAAAAGCAAACAGTTCATTTCACTCCAAAATGACAAATAGAAGCTGGAAAGTTTTGCTGTGAAATCACCCTGATGTTTCTGATGTGAAACATACGTCAGGCTGAAGTGAAGCATTTCAACATTTCCCTTCCGTCATCCCCATACTTTCATTTCCAGCAGATGCCACCAGCCACGCTCAACCCGTGCTCCCAAATAATCGAGTGCCCCCAAACACTCCATCTTTCATCAGATTAATTATTTGAGAGAGGTGACTCCCTGAGCTCTACTCAGCATTGGGTACAAGAACTTCTAATTGCTGTTTTCTCCCTTTGGCGTTTATCATTCATGCAGCAGCCATGAGGGCAGTGGATGTTGGACCACAGTCCAACCTGAGAGGGAGAAGAGCTCACTCCTTTTCCCTGTGGGAAACAGCAGAAGAAAAAAAAAGGAGGAATAACATAAAAATCTTTCCTCAGCCAAAGCCCAAGGTAGTGCAAGCAGGAAGAGTGCTTTTCCTTTGGTCATCCCATCGTCAGGGGTATGTTTGACCTGTAAACCCCAGTGTTAGAGTTTGGGGTCAAATGCAGGTGGAGAACTCTCACCAGCCATGCAGACTGTATAGAATGGGATGGTGAATTCTCTCTCTCAGGGGTAAGCTGTAAAGGAGAACCTCTATTTCTTGGTGAAATTCCTCTTTTTAACATCCTTTCCCTTAACAACCCTCTTCAGGCAGCACTTTCACAGGCTGAAGTTAAAATTGGATAATCATCTGGGCTGAAGTAAATCTTCCTCTTGTTGTAAACAGGCCATCATTCTACTGGTTTTCTTGCTCCTAACACACATCTTGCTATAACTGCATCAAAGAGAGAGAGGGCAATGCATTCATTGGGTACAGCCACCAAGAGAGCAAGAAGGCATTGCTTTGTGATACATGGCGTCTACCCTGTGAGCTTGCAGGTGTGCTATGGCCCAGCTCAGTTCTCCCTAAAGGACTCTAGGCTAGGAGGAGCAATTTTCCAGGAGGAGAGAATCTTGCCCATGACACTGGGATTTCCAGGGGTTCAACTCATTTAAAATATGAACTGCAACCAATTGAAAGCTCCGTTCGGTGCTTATTCAGAGAGCCCATAAATCTTCAAAGCCTGTTGGACTGCCTTCAGAAGGCTGAAAATAAAGCCAGAGCCAATTCTAAATGTTTCATGTCCCCGTGTTCCCAAGCTCAAGTGAGTTTGACAACTCTGGTAAGCTGTAAGGAAACAACCTGAAAAGACCATGAATCTCAGAGAAAGAAAAGAACTTCCTATCACCTCTGAAGGGAAAATATTCCCTTTGTTTTCTTTCCTCTTTTAGATGGAGGGGGACAAACTGGAGGGCTTCTGTTGATAAATTGCTGTTGAAATCCAGGTGCAGAGGACCCACAGGAGCTTCTTGCTCATCTGAAATGATCTGCCTGGAGAAGAGTTACCCCAGCAAACTGCTATGAATCAAATGCAAGTTGGCTTTAAGTACTGGGGGATATTATTATTCTACCTGGAAGTGCATTTTCCTAACTGTTTTCTCCTCATTAAAGATGGTAGGCAGAGAAGAGCCTGTGTGGCTCTTTTCTCTCCTGTCCCTTTTCTGAGGGTAAACACAGGACCACTTTTTTTTTTCCCAGGCTGTCAATGTGGCACTTTGGAATGTGTCCCAAATTCGCTTAAAATAAACAAATCTGTATCAGATCAACTTTCTCATGCTAACCAAGGCACTACAGAATGTGAAGACAAATGCTGTGGGATGTAGCCTGTGAACTTGTGTTCACCAGGGAGGCAGTGACACTCCTACCCCTATTACAACCAGACTCATGGCGTGGTGCCTGCACCCATCCCTGAATTAACACCTCTGTGTGCTTCATGGCTATGTTAGCACAACTGAAGGTCACTGCACAGCCAATCCTATCCCTAAACAAGACCCAGCACTGGCTAGAGACACAAACTTGTTTCCACCATTTGGTGGTGGAAGTGCAAGCACAGAAGCATAGAATATCCCGAGTTGGAAGTGACCCATAAGGGTCAATGAGTCCAACTCCTGTCTTCACACAGAACCACACAAAAATCAGAATATATTTCTGAGAACGTTGTCCAGAGGCTTATTGAACTCCAGCAATCTTGGTGCCATGACCATATCCCTGGGAAGCCTGTTCCAGTGCCCCACCGCCCTCTGGTGAAAAACCCTTTCCTGATATCCAACCTGAGCCATGGATTTCTTGTCCCTTGACCCGTGGCTTCTGAGATGCTGATGGCTATAGGGGCTGTTTTATCATAGAATCAGTTTATCAAAATAATCTAGACCAACTGTCAACCCATCCCCACCATGCCCAATGACCACATCCCTCAGTGCCACATCTCCATGGTCCTGAAACATCACCATGGACGGTGACCCCACCACTCCCTGAGATGTCTGTGCCAGTGCCTGACCACTCTTTTGGAGAAGAAATGTTTCCTAATATCAAAACTGAACTTCCTCTGGAGCAAATGAAAACCACTACCTTTCGTCTTATTACTGGTAGAAGGTGTAAATATGGGCTGCGTCCAATAGCTGAGAACAAAGCACTGTTTCTCTTCCTGGACTTTGTGGTGTTGGCATCCCTAGCTACGTGAGCTGTGGTACTCAAGCTATAATAAGAGGAGTCCAGCAGCTGTACTGTCCTGTCTTCAGAAAAGCTCTGCTGATCAGGGTTGTACCTGATAGCTCTCAGTAATCAATCACAGGGAGGGCCTTGATTTACATCAGTTGATAATCCACTCTGCTGTCTAACAAGAGGAAAGAGACAAAGTTCCATGAAATCTGAGGTGAATGCCTGGAAAACTCATTAAAAAAAACCCTCAAAATACAATGGATAATGCATCCTCAGCAGGCTATAATGTCTGTGTAACCCTGTGGGCAGCCGATACCACATTTATCTTCCAAATGTTACCTCTGGTCCCTTAAAACACATTATCAGAGCAAATCTGTGTTGCTGGAGGACTGGAAACATAAACACTCCAATTAAAATCTTTATCGGTCAGACAATGCCTGAGAATTAAAGTCCTGTGCTGAGCCTGTGCCCATCTCCCACTGGTGCCCCCTGAGATACATTGCTAAGAAACCTTTGCAAAGTAGGCTTGGGAAAACACCATTCTTTTGCTGCTTGTCAGCTAATTGTGGGTTGGTGCCACTTTTCTTTTTTTTTTTTTCTTCCTTTTGCTGCTGTTGTGGTGGTGTTTTGGTGTTGTTTTTTTTTTTCCTCTATCCCCCAACACAGAAATTCATTAGTCACGGGGGCATGAGGTTAAACGGCACTGCGTGCAAATCACATTTTATTTTAGGTTGCATAAGCTTCACAGAATTTCTGCCTAATGCTTTTGTATTCTCTCATGCCCTCTCCTCCTCCATCCCATTATTCTTGTCATTCTAACAACTAACAAGACTGATCTCGCTCACTGCGTTCTGATCCCTGCTCCCCCTCCCAGCTCTCCGTTTACTGAAGTTTCTGTTGTAATACAGCTGAATAGGGAAGATTCAAAGACACAAAGGACCGTGAGGGATTTGCTTCCTGTCAGTCTCCGTTGAAGCACAGGTGTCTTCGTGCCCTTGAAATCTCACCAACATGGGGAAACTGTGGCATCTTAGGCTGATCTTTGAACTCATCCTCACACTGCTCTCATTCTGCCCCCTCCCCACTTCCTTTTGGAGCTCAGGTTCATGGGTCAAGGAGTATGGAAATGAAAAGAGGTAGCAGGTTTCCACCAGCTGGGAAGATAACCTAGGAAGCCTCTGTAATAGCAGAACATGTGGTCTTGGCTCTGTATTTTTGTTCTTGCTCCTTATTCTACAAGCATCATAATGATGCTGGAGTGTCTTTCCTTCCTATTTAGGCTGTAATTATGGTCATTTGGATTCAAATCGCTTGAAGTCTTCAGACTTTAAGACTTGAAATCAGTGTATATATCTCCATCCGAATTAGCTGCCCACCCTCCATCGCTAATCAAGGGAGCAAAATGGGTACTTCTAGGAATGACTCATCGCCTCCTAAGTACATTTCTTAAGTAGACCAGATGGCTTGTATCCTGTTTCATCCCACTGGCTACAAAGGGAGCCCAAGGGGCCAGATCCAACACAAACATCTGTACTTCAAACCTTCCTGCTTGGCCAAAGGAATCCCACTGTAGATGACTGTCTCAAGAGCAGATGTATACAATGAAGTTGTCTAACCCTAGGGGAGATTTGAGTGGAACTAGTGCTGCTGGGATGGACACTGGGACACAAGACTTGGTAGTCTGAATTACATGAGCATCACAAACAGGATGATGCTCTTCTTAACAGGCTCTTTCAGCTATAATTGTCACTTAGTACATTGAAAAGTTTGCTGGATGTGTACCACTCTAAAAAGAAAACGCAGTGACAGCTCTGAGTTGGAAACCATGAAGTGTTTAAAAAAGACATAAGGATGGTTGGACATGAATGGAAATGTCAGGGCAACCAGGAGAGTTTCTAGTGTGTATCTACCAGTGGTTTGCTGGTTTCAGCTGTTCATCTGTCCTTACCAAAGGATCTCAGGAAGATACAGATCGAACTTATATTTTGTTGTGTCCTTGAATTTTGAGCTGTAACTGCTTGTGCCAGGCTCGGGAGATGGTGACATTTAACAGCTGCTGAAAAAGATAAAGAAGGGCGTTCCTGTTCATCCTGACAGTGACTCGGTGTTGATGCTCGTGGGAGATGTTGGTTAATGGGCAGCAGGTGGGAGCCTACTCTACCCATGATGAACATGCTGTACATTTGGCTTCCAAGGAAGTCCAGGGAACACACTCACCTGTCTGCCATTTGGTCAACCCTTACTTTGATCTTACAAAACAGGGGCAGCAGTGCTCCCATGTTCTGCTAGTGCCCAGCCAGCTCAATAATAGAACGTTCAACACGGAGTCCAGAAAAAATATTGTCTCCTCTCTATGATGTGGATGCCAACAAAACATCCCCACCTCAAGATATCTAAAGGATTCATAAAGGCCTGAGCTTTTGTGGTGTTTTTTCTCAGCAAGAATAACTTCTTGGCATAAAGAGACCTGCACATCCACAAGTCATGGAAACTCCACTTTGGAAAACGTTCTTGGGGAAGCAAATTGGAGCAAGGGGGAGATGGATGTGAGACCAGTTAGAGGCCAGCCACGCACTCTATCAACCTTAAATGAACGAGCTGTCACATGAATATACAGGGAGAGGGACACAGGTTAGTAAATTAAAACCCTGACAATTCTTGACTCTGATCCAGCGCGCTAATTGGAAAGACTTCAACTGTTGCCGTCCCCAGAGACCTATATCTCAATCACAGGCCTGCCCTCCCCAGGTCAACCCAAGAGCTGTTATCGTCTACTGCCTCGTCTTTTCCTGGAAGAGGCTCGGGAGTATGAGAACAGGACAAAAGATGTTTTCTTTGCTTCTACGTGACTTTTCCAAGCTCTGCTGTGCCTGAGTGGGAGCACACACAGGAGGGACAGATCCTCAGTCAGGGTCTCAACGCTGTAGGGCTGCAATCACTACCTAAGAAAATACTTGGTGCATGCTGGAGACCCTCTGGTGGTGGCGGATGGCAGAGTTACTCTACTTTAAACTGAGAGAGGATCAGTCCTCATTACCCTGATGTAATAAACAGTGAAATTTCACACTCTTAATTACGGCTGTAGCTAGTATTGGTTAAGTACCAATTATGCGGATTTACTGTAGCCTTTGGCATTATCTATATCCAGCATTTGATGTCCCAAAATGGTTTGGATAAAACTGTATTAACATCAAGATGTGGGATCTGAGATACTGCTCTTGTTCAAGGGGCAGGAAATAACTAGGTTACCTGGGTGGTATATGCAGAGAAAACCCCAACTTTTAGCAGTGGCTATTCTGACATAGCTACCTGGATCTGTCTTGTCTTGGTTCACAAAATCATCTTGTTTCCCTTAAAGGATGCTAAAATTGTTGATATCTGTTGGCTGCATTTCTGGGTGGGCGCTTTTCCAGCTAGACTGGGAGTAGCTCTTAGCCAGAGCTGGTCCTAGAGACTTTATTACAGAGCCACATGCTCTTGCATTCTCTTGATCCTTCTGTGGAAGTTATGTAAAAAATTGGCAACGTGCATTTTTTAATAGCATATCACAATATAAATGCACAGATGTTGACTTGTGGACAGGTGCTCTGAGGTTATTGGAATGGTTGACCTTTCCAGGAGTAAAACGTGATCCACTCGTTTAAAACTGACCAAAAAAAAAAAAAGTAAACTAAACCTTTACCTCTTCCAAGAGAGGCCAAAAAGCTACAATTACCTCAAGAATTTAGGATTACAACTCTTCCCCATGACCCAGCAGTACCAACTGAAGAAAACATCCATCTGAACATTTGCTTCGGTTGATACTTCGATTTGGACTCAACTTGGGTAAGCCCAAGCGAAATAAAGTTTTCTTAGCAAGTGATTCCATGCTTCCATGCAGACTCTGTGTTCAAGAGGAGGACAAGCTGTTGTGACCACATGGCTCCCGGTGAAGAGCCTGGCTCAGGACTTGAAAGCCGGGCAGCACTCCCAGCTCAGCACTGCTCCAGAGGCAATTAGCTCTGCAGTGCTGAGAGCTGAGGCACAAGGCATGTTTCACTCCTGAAGCAGCCACTTCAGTGCTGTGCCTGGGACTTCACCCAGGCTGACCCCTCATTGAGTATTCACACTCAGCTTTTAATTACTGCTACAATTAGCATTGCTTTCTTGGCTCCGCTCTCATGCAGCTTTGCAGGGAACAGAAGCTACCGAAGCCACTGCTGTAAACTCACTGTGGAGGAAGGGTCGTGCCCTTAAAGCACAGGTTGGGAAGAAAAGGGGTGTCAGTGAGCAGAGTTGAGAACCCATCAAGATAAACCTTGGTTAGAAATACTGAGGGTCCTGTTCAGCGCCCAGAAGTGATCTGAAAGCAATGTACTGTCCTTTGAACAGAACCTTTTGAACAGGTTGCCCAGAGAAGCTGTGGATGCCCCGTCTCTGGAGGTGCTCAAGGCCAAGCTGGATGGAGCCCCGGGCAGGCTGAACTTGGAGGTCTCAGGAATCCACATGCTCTGCCTTTCTCCACACACTTATATCTCATGCTTGTAAAGTAAAGGATGTTGTCCTTTTCATTCTACTTGCTTCGTGACTCAGCTTTGCAAAGTCAGCCTGACTTTGTGTTGGGCATTCAAGCAGTGATCATGCACGTGTGTTCTTCCCAAGGCCTCCTAAAGGGCATGACATCAAATCACAGCAGACTGCAAATGAAGATGTCCCTCGACCTTCTTTCCTTTGTTTCCTTGCTGAACGTCTCCTCAGGTTTTCTGGGCTCTGTATTAGCATGTCCTGACCCTCTGTGTCATTAACTTGGACTGTTCATACATTGTCCTTGTCCAGACACAGTCCTACAACTGGGACAACATGGGTTCCTGCAGGAAAGCATGTCCTCCTGCAAAGCCTGTCTGCCAATCACAGCTGTGTCCACAACTCCAGGAATCATACAAGCATAGGATATCCCAATTGGAAAACCCCATAAGGTTAATTGCATCCAACTCCTGTCTCCATGCAGGACCACCCAATGTCCAAGAGAGTCGTCCAGGAGGAAGGTCCAAATCCCAGGTATGCATTGCTGTTGACAACTCATCCATTTCAAAGAGGTGATTTACACCAGAGCCCTCAAAGTGTGCTGTAGGTGAGGCATCTTATGGTTAGGTTGTGGTTGGACTTGATGATCTTTAAGGTCTTTTCCAACCTGAGCAATTCTATGACTCTATGATTCTATCAGAGTGATCTTATCAGACTCTACTAGCACCCTGTCTCCTAGGTTTTAAGGACTGTGTAGCTCAAACTCTGGGCCATGGGACCCCGAACAGTCCCCCCATCTCTTCACCGTCGCAGCTCTAGCTCTGAGACCTTATTATCATGTGCTGGATGTGTCCTGCAGCACACAAAAGGTTACTGTGCAACTAAGGAGCTTGTGGTGTGGCAAGGACGTACAAGGAAAGCATTAATCACAAGGAAAAATGTGAGGAATGTCACCCTCTGTAAAATCAAGCCCTTGTTATCAATTTGAATGACTGCCATTCCAGAGTAGGCTGGGGTTGGTTTTCCTTTCAGACCTCCATCAAGCCAACACCACTGACACAAGGCACCATTTACCTTTCACTCTGGAGGCTTGGGACTGACGTGGCCATTTCTCACCCTCTGCAATGACAGAGCCCTCATTGCTTTGGTCAGGCTCCAAGGTACCTTGTGGGACTGCAGGAATTTGGACTCCCTGGCTTGTGGGAGACCAGGGAAACAAGCACCACCGTGCTTGGGAAGAATGGTTTTGGCAGCAACTAGAGAGACTGGTTGAAAACAGCAGATCTGAAAGACAGAGGAAAAGGACCATTGCCTACATGGCTGGCACAAGTGGAAGAGCAGGGGTGGCACAGTGATGATGATGGTGAACTTTGTGAGGGTGTGGGGAAAAGTTGCTGAGGGAAGGAACACAGTCTCCAAGGGTAAGAAATAAGTTTGCATGCATAATGCTGTTGCTGACTCCATCCCAGAGCTTTTAATTACCTGAAATACCATTTCTTTACTCCTGCTATGAATCACTTTGGTTTCCAGGCTGGTTAGATGGAAACATCCCACTGATCCAAGTAATGAAAGAAGAATATCCCTGATAAACTTCCAGGAACAGAAAGGTTCTTCAAAGAGTCTGTCTCATACTCCTTTCCCATATTTCCAGCACAGCCCCACATTGTCTCCTCCTGAGCCTTTAAGCTTGCACTCCATGATGTACTCTCAGTTGAGCTTCTGTTTTGTTGACTACCATGAGTGTCACTGAAGGGGGCTCAGGATGGACGTCTGTAACCTGAAGCCCCATCCCTGGAAGTGCTCAAGGCCAGGTTGGATGGAGTCCCGAGCAACATAACTAGAGCCTGATTTAGTGGTTGACAATACTTGCCCACGGCAGGGGAGTTGGAACTAGACGATCTTTGAGGTCCCTTTCCAACCCAAGCCATTCTATGATTCTCTCCCTGTGGAGAATTTCTCAGACCTCACCAGTAGTTAAGGGTCAAAAAGAAATCCCCTGTTTGGAAGGTCTGGTCCTTGCTAATTCCTGCTATGGACTGAGCAGAGGTAATGCTGTGACTCCTTTCCTCTGCTCACCATCAGATGGCAGAAGGAGCTCCTTACTCTCTGAGCTTTAAACCACAGCATGGATGTCCCTGTACACCTAGAGAGACCTTGCAGAAACGTTTCATTAGCTAGCAGAACTGCTTATTGTAGGCTGTGAGATTCACTCAATCTCATCATTTCTATGAAACATGAGCTGTACACCTGAGGTCAAAGAGGTAGAAGCCAAATTGTGTCTTCTGGCTCTTTGAAGCAGTGGTCCTGTTGGTCCAGTTAGTCCCCTTCTCATGACTTCTGCTCTGGATGCAGTTAGAGGGGGGGCTGGGCTGTAGGACATTTCTTCCATGAGTCTGATCCAAGATTTTGCTGTTTGTTTGTTTTTTCACTCTGGACTTTTTATTTTTGACACAATGAATAATATTTTGTACTGGAAGGGACTTTTACAGCCAGACGCATGAGGGCAGAAATGCAGCATCGTGTTCTTCCATGGACCTGTGATAATAGCCCCAAAATGACCATTTGAGGACTTCAGCCTTTATTCATGTGGTAGATAGACAACCAGTTCCTTAGAGATTTGTTTAAATAGTGCCTTCACATTGAATATACACATGAAGCTAACACCAAGGAAATGGTCTTCTAGGACTCGAAGGGCTGAGGCACCAATGCCATCTCCATCCTTGTACATTTCCAAGACCAAACTGGATAAAGCCCAGAGTAGCCTGGTAGGTCTGATCTTGTGTCTGATCCTGCTTTGGGCAAGAGATTGAACTGGGAAACTCCTGAAGTCCTTTTCAACCCAAATGAGCCTGTGACCTTGTGATGTGGAGTGAATAAAAGCTCCACTGCATCTTGCAGCCCCATAGACACGTCTGGTCCAATAGCCCAACCTCTCAGTGCTGTGGATCTCTAGAAGGTGATGGTCTGCAGTAGTGATGTCAGGGCCAAAGGGAAGTCCAACCATTCTCTAAGGGTTTAGTGCTTCCCTACATGGCTCCTTTTGCTACTCTGATCCCAGCCATAGCTATAACTGGAAGCTGGAGGAGCCTTTCCTTGCTTTCCTTGCTCTGTTGGAGACGTGTAAAGCTAACACATGCAGCCTTTGCAGGTCCATTAACTTCTTGGCTGAGGGAAATGATGATGAATTTTGCAGAATAGGGATTTGGTGGGAGAAGATGAATGGGTCTGCTTTCTTTTTCATTAACATAAAATAACAGAATTGTGGAGAGCATTGGGGTGGAAGGGACCTTTAGGGATCATCTAGTTGCACTACTCCTGCCATGGTCATGGCAGAACTAGATCAGATTGCTTAAAGTCCCATCCAAACATCCAAACTGGCCTTGAACACTCACAGACAGAGGACATCCACAGCTTCCCTGGGCAACCTGTATGCAAAACAGTTGGAATGAGGACCCAAAGTGAGGTTTGTATTGTGGGTGAACATCCTTGCAGATTCTGTGGGAGAATTTTTCACTTTTGCTCCCTTGTGAAGGGCAGAATGTCCAATAGATAAATAAAATCCACCCCCAAACAAGCGTGGAGAAAAAGGAGTCTTCTCTGATTTATCCAAGTGGATATGGGCCTGGAGCACTGCAAACCTTTTGCATGTCCCTCATGTGATGTTGCAAAGATTGTGTGATGTATTCTTGATGGTTGCTCTTGATATTGGGCCAGTGAAATTACAGTGCAAAAGAAAGAAACAAAACTCACAAAACTGTGCATTTTCAATTCGTAATGCTCAAACGCTGCACAGATCTCATACATTCAGTGACCTCAAATGGCCAAAAGCAGCTTTTACATCTCATTGGGAATCACAGTGATTCTGAACTAAGAGAAATTGATGAGAAAATTGATTTTAACTGAATTTCAGCTGAGAATAATCCAAACCAGACTTCTTATTTTGCACTGTCTCACGTTTTGGGGTCTGCCAGTTCCTCATGGAAGTAGCAGTTCTCTGTGTTGCTACCCCAGGTTTGCTTTGTATGCTTCTCTTTTGGCCCAGATAACACCTTGCAGGGTATGTGGCATTCCCTCCCATTGCCTGGGCTAAATCTTACCACCACATAGACATCCTTTTTTTCTGTTATTCTGTCCAAATATTTTTCGGCTTATTGCTTTTCTTGACTTATTTTTTTGGCTCAGTTCAAGAGAAGAACAAATGTCAAAACCAGAGAATTTTTTTTTTTTTTTTCAGAAGGTGAAACTTCCCATTTCTAAGTCCTTGTTAATTAACTTTCTCTTCTGGCTTCCTCCCCAAAGCTGATCCAGTCACCCCCTTGATTTGCTGGGAAGAGCTGATGAGATCACAGCCCCATGTGGACATAAATCCCCTCCTTACACCTCTTGCAAATGAGGGAACTGACATATTTGAAACCCAGTGTCATTCTTTAATCCCGGCGTAGCACAAATCCAACATCAGGGAAAAACGTCCACCTTGAAACTGGACTCAAGCAATTCCTAATGAAATGTTTTGAGGGTGATTCTCGTTGCTGAGCTCCAGAACCACGCTGATTTCTTCGCTTAAGTTTGCAGAACTGCTGTATTTTTCACTCTTTTATTTAACCTAACCCGACATTCTTCCCCGTCTCAGGAGAAATTTCTGTCTCACAATTAGAGCAGCAGCTGCAAGCCGAAAGCTGCACACGCAGAGGGACACTCCAGCAAATCAATCCTCTTTGCTTTTTAAAACAGGGCAATCACTTAACAAGGAAGACAGCAGGATGCACGTTGCACGCCAGCCTCCTTTGGAAGGCAGCAGGGTTCAAGGCTGGCCTCTGCTGCTCGGTCTGTGTGTCACCTATTGCACGTCACTTTGAGCCACAACCTCTGCTCTTTGTTCACTGTTGGAGAGGTCACAGCCTCCCTAAACCCAGCTTCCATCTGTAACTAAAGCAATCCCCTTTCCTCAAACCAGTCCAGCCCTATCTCTGCTGCCTGATAGAAACCACTTCTGGTCTGCACCAGATCCTGACCTACAGACGAGTAGATTGACGTTCCCAGCAATGGGGATCCTTGCGTAGCCTTTGTGGGGCAAGAACAGGAGGCACCTTTGCCTTCCTTTGAGTACATGGGTGTCTCCATCTATTCAGAGAGCCCTTACCAAGTGTCTTAGGTGAAATAGGGCTTAGTGATGGTTCTACCACTGCCTCGATATGAATGGTTTGACTGAGAGAGAGGTTAACATCACAGTGAGGATGGCCTTTTACCTTCTGTTTGAGGGCGTGGATGTACCCATCAAAACTACACCAAGTGCCTCACTTGCTAAACCTTAAACCACCTTCCAACCTGGGCTGGGAATCCCCTGAGTTTCCCTCTTCTACATGAAAGTATGTTCGCCAAGAAGACTGTTGTTGGATGCTCTTCTCCAATGCTTTGGAGACCTTTAGATGTCTAAGGAAGGTTTACAGATCTGTAAGCCAGAAGGAGTCATTTGTGGATTGCCAGCCTATTCTCCTAGAGAGTCCAAGCCAGAAAAGCCATTGGTGACTCTTCCAAGGACTGTCTGTCTGAGACGTGTCCCATTCAGCTGATTCATGTGGAACCTGGCCTGAGACAGATATATTCCATCATTTGCTCTGGAGGAGAAGACTTAGGACAGCCCTACACCAAGGCAAGAGTGAAACCTCTGCTCAGGCCATGAGGTGCCCCATGGATATCCTAATAACGAGTCCCACAAGACTGGCATGGGGATAGGGCACTGCTAAGCCTCCAAAAAGGCACTATTTGGACCTCTTTGTTTTCCTCCGTTGACCTCCATGGGCTCAGTCACCACCTTGGGTAAGAAGCGTGGTGCAGGAGGAAGGCACAGATCAAACAGCTTTGTTTGTTTGTGTGTTACAGCGCTGATCACATCACCAGCCTGAAGGCCAGGATTGTTCCAAGAGCACTGTGGGAATTAGATACCCTGGAGAAATTCATGTGAGCCTGGCTGCATTTCAATAAGATCTGGGCTCCTGTGTTCCTTTGGCTCCCTTTGAAGATCTCATCCTGTAACAAATTAATAACAATAGGGAAACAAACATCACATTTTAGAGCACGCTATGTCCAGTCCTTAGCAGAGGTCGCAGGAGGTCTGACACTTTGCAGCAGCTGAGGATCTGACCCAGGGACCATTTGCTTTGTTTTGGGGAAAAAAATAAAGTTGTTCCTTCCTGAGCATCTCAAACAGGCAAGCTTTGGACTTTAAATCCATCCAATTACCTTCAGCACGAATGTCCTTCAACCACACGGGAACACTAGAAAAAATGCAGGAAAGGTTCCCTATGTCCAAAATGAATTTAAATAACCCAAGAGTAGAGCAGCAGACTCATTAGTCTCACTGCTGTGTGTTGCCTCTTATTCCTGCCATGGCTTTGCCCTTTCCAGCAGTTGCTTCTGCCAGGGGAGACCCCTCCCCTCCCAGCTGGGCAGGAAGATGGAAATCTGGACATCCAACCCCGAGCTGACCAGCATGCTGCGCTGTAATTGCAGTCTGCCATTTCAGGGAAACAGGCAGATTTGTTTAAATAAAGACAGCCCCGAAAGCACCTGTCCCCAGATGAAAATGATTCTGCCTCCAAAGCCAGTGTGAAAGGTGCAATTTGTGCCCGTGACTGAGTTTTATTAAAAGCTCCTCCAGACTTCCTCATATCATTATCCGAGTAGGCACCATCAGTGCTTTTCCTCCAGACTCATCAATATTGCTACAGGGATGGAAAGATAACTGTTCTGGGGCATGTAGAACACTATTTGTGTAAGTTACATGTACTAGGAGTTAAAAACATGCTCGTAGGCTGTTATCATCAAATAGTTCTTGGTCAGGTCAGTCACTCCACAGGTTGCCTTGCTGGCCAGATTCAGGTATTAAATCCTCCCCAGCCATCTGTCTGCTGATTCATCCCAGGAGGATGTGCGCTGAGAGGTGGAAGACGTCTCATCTTTGGAGATATTCAAGGTCAGGCAGGACAGGGCTCTGAGCACCTGATGGAGCTGTGGGTGCCCCTGGTCCTTGCAGGGAGTTGGGCCAGGTGGTCTTTAAGGGTCTCTTCCAACTCAAACAGTTCTATGACTTTATGACTTACTGTCCTTGCTGTGCAACTACACTGGATGTGCCACCAGTTTGTAGCCCTTGCCTCTGCTACTGACTGACTGTGCAAGTGGCTTTCAGAGCCCAGAAGTGAGTTGTTCCTTGTGATAGCTCCTCAAGGAATGCTGGAGAAAGCCCACCTCCAATTCACAGTCTCTCTATCGCATTGCATGCTGTGGAATGGACATCCCAATGGAGGAGTCATCTTTCTCACTTGGCTGTTCATGGCCTTTCTATCAGCCTTTACCATGCTCATCCCTATCAACTTTGGTCTGAACAAGAGTAGTTCCTGGCTGGGATGACACAGCAGATACACACCTGAAGCATGAAGCACCCACAGCAATGGGTCATGGTACACAACCTCATGACACAGCCCTTCACAACCCTAAATGACATGCAAGGGCTGCTGTCTGGGAGCACAGTACAGAGACAGGAAACCAAGAAATCGCCAAGTTCCCACTGATCTTTTCAAGGAAACATTCACTGCTTCCTACATCCTCACCTCACCCCTCCAAGATGGTCCCCATAGTCCCCAAATGCCACACGGTCTGATATTTGATCTTCATGCCACTCTTGTCATCCTCTCCCTCTACTGCTGTCTTCCTTCCCTTCCTTCTTCACCCTGGTAGTGTTTTCTCTCATCTCCCTCATTTTCCCATTTCACATCTCATTTCACCTCATAAAGCGTTTGTCAAAAAACAATGGCTGCAGAGATAGCTACCAAATAAAACTCCTGAAAAACACCCAAGCTCTGTAAGGGAAAGCAAACTCACTACTTAGTATTTATTCTTGAAATAGTAAATAAATAAGACATCACAAATAAAATAAAATACAGTTAAATAAAAATAAAATAAGAATAAAAAGAGAGACATCACCATCTAATTTGCTCTTTGGGAGAGTGGGACATTGGATGTATGTACGGGTGGATCCTGCACCAGATGGATGATGCGCACACTCAGTTATTCAGATTTTCTTCTCTCACCTTAATCTTATTAATCTAGGTGTAAAAAGCCTTGGAGAGGAAAGAGGATGCTGAGGCAATCAGACATGGACACGGAATTACAGCTCCTGCAATGTTTTCCTGCTGCATGATGCCAGAAGCAGCAGTGAGCACCAGTGGCTGCCAAAGGATGTGCCCACGTGGGTACTTTGCTGTGTCTGCATGTTTCTGATGAGATCCTTGGACTCTTGTTTGCTTTTTCCTTGGCATGGCATCTCATATTCTCCCAGTCTGTGATGTGTAGAACCATAGAATCACAGAATGGTTGGGTTGGAACGGACCTTAAAGCTCATCCATTTTCAATCCCCAACCATGGGCTCTCTGCCCCCACCAGCTCAGGCTGCCCGAGGTCCCATCCATGGCCTTGAGCAGCTCCAGGGATGGGGCACCCACAGCTCTGGGTGGTAGTGCCAGTGTCTCACTGCCCTCTGAGTGAAGAATTTCTTCCTAATGTCTAATCTAAAGACTCTCAACTAAATCTAAACTAGTCTAAGGCCTTTAAGTTGAAGTTGAAAGCCATTATGCTTTGTTCTGTCACCACATCCAATCCACTAACTGGGAGCCTCTCCCCATCTTTCTTGTCAGCTCTTTTTGGTACTGGAAGGCTTCAATGAGGAGGTTTCCCAGAGCCTTCTTTTCTCCAGTCTGTAATCACGTTTGGGATTGCCCTGACCCAGTGCAGGGCCTTGCACATGGCCTTGCTGAACTTCATGAAGCTCACGTGGGCCCACCTCTTAAGTCCATCCCCTGGGTGACTTCTCTTCCTTCATGCTGACTGCACCACTCTGCTTATTGTCACCTATATCATAGAATCTTAGAATCATAGAATCACTTGAATTGGAAGGGATTCTAAAAGGTCATCTAGTCCCCCTCCCCTGTGATGAACAGGGACAGCTCAATTAGATGCTCAGAGCCCCATCCACCCTGACCTTGGATTTCCCCAGGGTTGGGTCATCCACCACCTCTCCAGGCAACCTTTGCCAACGCCTCACCACCCTTACTATAAAAAACTTCCTTATATCCAATCTACATCTCCCTTCTTTTAGTTTGAAACCAATTCCCTATCAGTCCAGATGGAAAGATTTCTCCAGGAGGATCTGTACTGGGACCTGTGAGGAGCAAGGATTTGATGCTAGGCACAGAGAATTGAGCATCCTCCACTTCCACTGCTGACATTATCAATTAGCACTAATCAGGTCATAGAATCATAGAATTATAGACTCCTTAGAGTTAAAAGGGACCTCTAAAGGTCATCTAGTTCAACTCCCCAATCGTCTTAGGATTGTCTTAGGGTGAGCAGATAAGGTGGGGAAGGGTGGAGAGCGACTGCAAGGCTTAGTGGGTTTCTTCTTTTGCTTGGAAATATGTATTTCCTATGGAAATAAAGATATTTCTGCAGGAGTTTCAGCAGTTTTCTATGGATGGAGCTTTTATTCAAGTAGTGTATTCCAAACTTCCCCCATGAGACACCGAGCAAACTACCCAGGGCCAGAGGAGATGCAGGTCTGGACTGGCGCCTTGTGCTTGCATTTCCCATGGAGCAAAAAGCAAACTACAGGATGGTCAAAAATATATGAGAATCTTTTAGATTAGATAAGACGTGCTTTTATTAGGCTTGGTCCCACAGATCCTGAGCTCTCATATGGTTCTATTTCTCCCCTCCAACCTTTATGAAAGCCCTGGTCTGTCTTCTCCTGCTGTCCTATATGGGAGCATCATTTCACTTCTGATGGTGAAGGATATTAGAAATCTGAGGGAAAAGGACTTGCTTTGTGTATTGTTGTTATTTTTATTGCCATCAGGCAAACGTTCTGACCTCCAGCGCTTCTACATTTTTATGATCTCCTGTACTGAATTCTCCTCAGATTTATGTACTGTAAATGGTAAGTGCTTTGTTCTTTAGATCATGTGCCCAGGATCCAGATGGCCATGTTGTGATGGTCTGTAAAGTTTAAGGGCATTTGGGGAGCTCATAAGAAGAACTTTCGTGCCATTGCATCCAAAGCTCTCCCAGTAGGTACCCTTCATGCACCCCTGATTGCCAGCCTTCATGTGGGGGATGCCTTCATCTCTTGACTTCAGATCTCCTAATCTTTTAAGATATAGGCACAAGATTCTCTGTACAAACAGGAAAAGCAGCTCCCAGGCAAAGTTGTTCATTCTTTATGTGGGATAAACCAGACATTTCCAAAATGCATTTCATTCTCCGGTGGTTGAATCTCAGTGGGAGGGGGAAAGATGGCAGGGGTGATAGGGAGACAGAGCCAGAAATAGCTGAGAGATAAAACTCCTTGCTTAAAACCCATCTGTAATAGCGAAGACAAATTGTGAGGATGTCTGGGAAAGCAGGATGGCTATTGATAAAGAGGCAACAAGGGGATTTTCAGAAGCTGTGAGTAGACACAGCACAAATCAACCACCCAATTTTGGGTGACAGAGGATGCGAAGAAATTCACTAACAAATATCAAAGCTGGAAATAGCAGAATTAAGAAATGAGCACTGAGCAATGTCCCTTCTAAAGAGAAAGGGACAGTGCTAGGAAGAGATGCATTTCTCACTCTTATTCCTTTGGTCAGCTCAGGCTGTTTGGAAGGATGCTTTGCTCATATTCAACAGCTGCTGGAAGAGACATGGTATCATGGATCCAGAGATGTAATAGGGAGAAGACAGTGAAAAAGAAGAGTGATTCGGGCAGTTCTTACTGTAACAAATAGAATATGTATTGAGAGAAATCAGTGCTTACACAGTGGATAAATAACAGAAAAATAGCTCAAATCCACAGGCATATGCCTGAGTTTATAAAGAATAAGTCTCAGCAGAGAAATGTGTTGCCTATTTTTAGCTGAAACTAATAGTGGATAAAGAGTTTCTGTTTGGATTTTATTAAAATCCTTGCAACTCTGTTCTCCAAATGAAGTCAAAGAAGCATTGCTTATCCAGGCTGCAATGAAGGGAAACTGGGGTGTGAAATGTGTTAACTATGGATGGAAATATGACCACGATAACTCAACCGGATTTCAGAGAAAGAGTAGGTCCTCCCAGGAAAGATGCAGGAAAGAGAGAAGGTAGAATTGAGTTCTTTTGCATAACTCATTCTCTATTACCTGAAACACATTTTCCTGATTTAACTCAGGCAAATCCCAGGAGCTGAGCTCTGCATTACTTTGCATTACTTCAGAGAAGAAGCTCTACTTCTTGCAATGCTTCCCAGTAAGCCCAGAAGCGTGCATGAATGGATGCAGAATGGGATGTTAGGAACTTGTAGATGTCTCCTCTAAAATTACAGCTGTCTGTCTGCAGGTAAGATATCTTTGTCTGAGCACATCAGCCTGAGGAGAGCTTGCTGGTGTAGCTGGGGGAGTCTAGGTCATGGCTTATCCCATGCTAAAGGAGGTCACAGAATCATAGAGTGGCTTAGACTGGAAGGGACCTTAAAGATCCCTGAGCTCCAACTCTCCTGCCATTAGCAGGATTTCCAGGCTGCCCAGACCAGGCTGCCCAGGGTCCCACTCAACCTGACCTTGAGCACTCCCAGGGATGGGGCATCCACAGCTTCTCCAGGCAATGCCTTCATTCAGACAGGTGGATCACACCACCATCTCCACTGACTTCACCAACTACATTTCCATGGAAGACATGCATGCTTAGAACATATGGAGACGCCTTTAGATTTTGCAGCCTTATTTTGTGTTGCCTTACCCTGAGTGCTAGATTGGGTCCTCCAGGTAGGGTATGCCACCTCGCCAACAGAAGGGTCTGCAGTGTCCCAGACTTGGATACCCCAGTGCATCTCAAATGGCACCAGACACCTTTCAATGAGCAGCTGAACCCAGTGTCTTCTACATTCCTACTTGATGCCTAGGTGTCCCCCAGATTATAAAAGGAATCTCTGCACTTCACTTATATGCACCTGAACTTCAGTGCCATCACCAGCTACATGAATTCCCCATCGCCTAACGCTGAAGATGAATCCTCTTCTTACAGGATTTTTGATTTGTAGGCATCAGATCATACTGAGTGCCATGATTCTCAGGACACAACCATCTTCGGATGATCATCTCCATACTGAGGTTCTGTTCAAGATCCTGGCAAAACTCCCAAGGCTTCTCTCCCCTTGGGACCACAACTCACCTTGAACAAGAGTTGGAATTGTGTAGGTATTTTCCATGCCTCAGAGCACTGAGGGAATGCTGCACTTCGCAGCAGTAACCCCTGTCACTCTGGCAAGAGGCTGTGATGGAGTGCCACGGGGCACGAGAAGAGATTAAAAGCAGAGGCTCCAAGTCAGGGACATTTTAAAAATGTGTGTGTTCAAGTAAAGGGCTTTTTAATGTTTTAATAACAAATATTACAAGATATTTTTCTCCATGCTCCGTGCCTGCTGAGCCATCATGCTGAGCTTATATTTATGGCACTGTAAAACACAATGAAGGCAACGGCGCTAGGAATACTAATAGCCTCAAGTTTATTACACTAAGGCTGAGTGCTTCATTTTAATTGCATGGAAACATTTAATTTGTTAGATGAGGTGTCATGTAGTTTTCCTCAGGCACCAGTAACTCATATCCACACTGGGACAATCTAACAGTCCAGGGGAGGCTTTAAAGTTAAGTGGATTTTACTACGTCTTACCTCTTTGGAGTGTGTTGGTGATGGGATGCTTGGGCCTCATAGAGTTAAAACATTTCTGCCTCTTTGTTGTGAGATTGGATTGGGGACAATCACGTCTCCAGAGCTGTCCAAAGCAAAAAGGAGTCTTAAAAGTCATTGCCATAGATGGTAAGCAGCCAAGTGGAAGGGCTATGTGTTCTCAAGTCTCTCCCTGTCTTGTAATGAGGATGCTCGCTGCCTGTCCTCCGTGTCTGAACTTCGTAATGCTGCCAACCAATGACCCTTCGCTATAGCAATGGGGGCATAAAGTCCTTTTGAAGGAAGGGTGGGAGTTCAGAGCACAGTTGACTGGTGGATCAAAGGCACTGTCATGCTTTTCCTCATCATCATTTTTTCTGACCATTTATATTAACAACATTTAAGGAGTACGGGGGAGAGGAAAGCCAGCTGAGCAGTAATGGATTTATACTTTGAAGTCATGTCAAACCAGGACATACCAGGAAAAATAAAAGGCATTTTTATGAAAGAAAAAAAAAATCCATTTAAGAACAAAAAGGAAACTTGCCAGTGTGTCCCACAGGGCAAAGGGATGGGGCAGTTGGAGACAAGCTGGGTCTGTCAAAATGATGATAACTGCTCCAATTTCCTGCATAGTTCAGACACGTGCTCAGACAGCAGTGATGAACGTGGAATAAATTCCCGAGTCAGTTAGATTTTGTTTACCTCTGGTGGCAGGGGACCTGCAGCTCACATTAGTCTTGTTTCACCACATGGTGAGCCAATAGGTTTAGATGTTGAAGTCAGAGAACTTTACGTAGGAAATGAAACGTACAGTCAGATAAGTAATGACTGCAACAGCTTTGAAAAGCCGGTGGTACATACCTTATCACTCCAGGTTTTAAAGTGAGATAGGAAATCTCTCTAAAAGATGCACTGTAGTTCAGCTCCAGCTTCATGGGCTCAATGCCGTCACGTCTGGGCTTCAGGAGAGTAATTCTCCCTGCAGGACTTAACAGAAAGTGGAATATTATGCGGAAGATGAGAAGCTCTGATGTCTTTAAAATCTACATCATCGACAAAATAGAAAACATGTAGGCAAACCTGATGATACACACATGATATGAAGTTGTGGGCTCATAATGACAGAACTGACCAAGGCCCACACCATTTGCTTGCCTCAAGTCTTGAGGATGCTGGGATTTGCACGTCACGATGGACACGATCCCAGAGCACACCTGGATACAGCTGTCATGGAAGGCCAACAGCAATGTGAGCAATGGAGAACAGATGTCAACGTTCATATCCCCATGGACTTCCATCTCCTGAAGCTGTCACACTTTCTGAGTTCTCCCCTCCATCTAAGAGGCTTTTTACAGAAGGATGTAACTGGTGTCCACTGCAAAACGCAGTGCAGGAGGCCAGAGATGTAAAGCAGGGGGTTGCCAGAATGACGTTCATCTTGATGTCATATTTCAGGTTGGACACTGGGAAACATTTCTCCTGTGAAAGTGGTCAGGTATTGGCATAGGCTGGCCAGGGAGGGTGTGGGGTCACCATCTCTGGAGGTGTTCCAGAACCATGGAGGGGTGGCAATGAGGGACGTGGCCAGTGGGCATGGTGGGGTGGTTTGGTGTGGGACCTGGTGATCTTAGAGGTCTTTTCCAATTTTCCAATTGGATTAATCTTCCAAGCATGGAATTTTGCTTCCAAAAAGCACTTCAGATATTCCACCAACGTTTGCTGGAAATTTTCAACAAACCTCTTCAAATGTGTCAGTGACTCTTCTTTTGATTGTGCTTTTTCTGAAAATAGCCCTGGCAACAAGATTGTTGAGGCAACAGCTACAGAAATTGGCTGACCCCAACCAGCATCCAAGAGTGGCCACAAGGATGGAGTTATGAATTGATTTATGAGGCTGAAAGAGGCCCTGTATGCATATGGCTATCGTATTTCAGTCTCTTGCTCCCATACTGAAAGCCATAGCTTGTATTTAGATAACACCCAGTTTCTAGGAACTTGCTTCCAAGTTTCAAAATTGCCCCAGAAACCTGGTTTTAAGTTTCTCACCCAACAAGAAGCAGAACCTTCAGTATGTCACCTTTCTGAATTAATAGCTCGGTATATTTCCACTTGGCCCTACGCTGACATTAGCACAAAAGCAGCTCACAGACATGAATAATTTCATCATTATCATCAAAGCAGTCCTTGCTATGGAAGGAAAGGTCCAGCTCAGATACGGAGTCAGTGGCTCAGAGGCATTAAGTGATGTGACCAGGTTCAGCTGCAGATGTGCCATCCCACATACCTCTCCTAGAAGCCAACTCCTGGACCTCAGCATTGTCCCTGCTTTCAGACTTTATCCCACTCGCATTCTCCTTACAAACAGCAGAAAAGTCCAAGTATATTCACAAGGTCATCAGTGAATAATTTTGAATAATTCACAACCTTGGGAAAATCACGAGTTGCTTGCAGAGAATTCGTGAGCAGGAAGAGGCAAAAAATAATGGCAGAATTAATTCTTTCCTGGACACCTGTCACTGTTATAGTGTTGTTTAAAATGAATGAAAGGAAATTATACTTTTGGACAATGAATTGGTGTGCATTGACTGCAAAGAGAAACCTCAGTAGACAACAATTTTGAGTATCAGAAGGGCGTGACTCCGTGAATGAGCTGAATGGCTCACTGCTGCCAAAACATAGCTGTTCTGTTTCCTCTCCCCACACTTCATAGAATCAAAGAATCATAGAATGGCCTGGGTTGAAAAGGACCACAATGATCATCTCGTTCCAACCCCCTGCTATGTGCAGGGTCACCAACCACCAGACCAGGCTGCCCAGAGCCACATCCAGCCTGGCCTTGAATGCCTCCAGGGATGGGGCATCCACAACCTCCTTGGGCAACCTGTTCCAGTGCGTCACCACCCTCTGAGTGAAAAACTTCCTCCTAATATCCAACCTAAACCTCCCCTCTCTCAGTTTAAAACCATTCCCCCTTGTCCTATCACTATCCACCCTCATAAGCAGTCGTTCTCCCTCCTGTTTATACACTCCTTTCAAAATTGGAAGGCCACAATGAGGTCTCCCCTGGAGCCTTCTCTTCTCTTGTTCACAGCCACGTGGTCACGTTCTGGCTGTGTCACTCAGGGATTCTTCTATGATCTGATTTAGTTCCTCAGCATAGCAGAAAATTGGCCTTTTTTGGGTGGGCTCAGCGCGAGGCCCCTTTGGACCCAATTAGCAGCATGAGATGCAATGAGACACCAGACCTAAATGAAAGCAGGGATGTGGGATGTGCCATGGGGTCAGGACACAAATTGCACCTCCACCCACCTGACCACATATTTAGCAATCTAATGACGAGCATCTAATTCTGTAACTCTTGACCAATGGGCCAAACTAATTTGTAGTGGTCGTCCCATCTATTAATTAATTTCTAATAGGAGAATAACCTGTATCTCTCTTCCAAAATAAGAACACTCAGATGTCTGTAGGGGGATCACCATTTTTTTCCTTTTTAAGGGAAAGACAAAGCTGCTTTGTGCCTGATTTGAATTGCAGACAAACATTTAACAGATCACTTTGCTTTCCCAAACGTACAGCGCAGCCTGTAAGAGCAAGCTAAATTGCTATAAATTAAAGTTAAATGTCAAAAAGGCAAAGATGTGCAGGAATGCAGGAGTCGATCTCTGTGCAATTGGGGTTGTTACCGAGCTGCTTTTATCCACTTTGCTTGCATATCGTTAAGTGCTCTTCCTGGAAAGGGGAACTTTTTTCTCCCCACTTTCAAAGAAGACCCAACCCACCTCTTCCTCTGATATGTTATAATTTTGCATTTCCAAATATCATCAGAGAAAGAACCTCAATTGTCCACTCGCTATGCTTATCATTGCATTTGAATTCTGCAGCCTGCACTCAGAGAAATGCCATCCTCTTGATATAACAGGTATCAACCCGCCCGGTAAAGAAGGAATTAAGATGCCATTCCCACCTATGTTGAGTAGCTGGCCTCTGTGGGAGGGAAGTGAAGAGATCCCTGCTTCTTCTGTCACTTTAAAATAGCAAATAAAATTGGAAATGCGCTGCGAGCTCTATGTGGCTGATGAGAAAATAACTACCAGTGTCGCAGTAACTGCATCTCACCTATGAAGAATCACTTCTTCGCTTCGGTGGGGCTAACCCTGCCTGCTTGCAGCAAGCCTCTATCCCCAACCCCACAGTGCCTCTGTGCTGCATCAGCTGCAGGTGACAGAGGATGGGATGGTGCCTGCTGGCTCTGCATCCGAATGTTCCCCTCACTCCATCCCTAAAACCATCAGTGCTGATGTCTCCAAGGGATGCTTTCAAAGTAGTTGCGTTCCTAACAACGCTGAGACCCTCCCAGGGGCGTTTCTCATTCTATAATGAAATGCAGTAGCACAGAGGAGAACATAGCATGCTACGTAAGCAAAATCAGCCCTGCTTGCTCCGGGAGCCCTGCTGACTGTCAGAACCTTGGATTCATTTTTTCAGCAGTGGGGGCATTGTCAGCCCACAAGAAAGAGGAACATCTCCATCAAACGCTGCTACCTGAGACAAGACAGGCACTGCTCTCTTAGGACTCCTGTTCAACCAGCATGACACCATCACATCCCATGTTTTTAGGAAACGTGGTTTTGATGTTCTCTGATGCCTGTACAGCCCTTTCATGTGACAGAAGCTGGCACAGCCCCCACAGTTACTCGGCATGTCACTGCAGCTACCTTTCGACATGACTTCTTTCACGCTGTGTCAAGCACCCTCTGAAGAAGACTTTGGGTGATTCATGTGTAGGTTGTGAGTGCCTGAAGGCCATTGCTTAGCAGTGCAGAGAGTTTCCATGGAACCAAAATGTTCACTGACAACTGAGACCATGCTTGCAGAAAGATGAGGTCTGTACCTACAAGCACAAAAGCTCTCCAGAGCTCAGTTCAGCTCTAAACTGGAGGGAGTGATCCATGGGTCCAAGGGAGGTCACTGGCTCACACATGGTCTGAGACACCAGATTGAAAAGCTCACTCCACTGAAAGAATTTCAAGAGTTAAAGGTCTTTTCCAATGTACCTGTAAAGACCTAATGTGCCTGGGAAGTTATTTAGGACTGGGGGAAATGGCACTGTAAGCAGCAGGAAGGTTGGTGATCCTTGAGGTCCCTTCCAACCCAAGCCATTCTATGATTCTATGATTTCCACACTGCATGGCAAGAAGTGGTATGGCTGATTTGACCTTGGATTGGAGATTGCCCTTCTCAAGTGGAAGGCTGAACCGGAGAACTTCAGATATCCTCTCGACAAACACTTCTGTAATTCTCCCTTTGGTCAATCTTTTCTCTTTGCTTTTTTTCCTGATTGAGTCAAGCCCACATCCCACCCTTACAGAGCCCTAAATTGGTCATAACAATTATAGCTGCCAAGCTTGCCATGCTGGCCGTTCCTCTTGATGAAGTGACTACAACACAGGGGACTCCATCATATTTAGCTGTCTAATGTCATGGTAGTCAATGAATACCTAGTCAATGCAAATAGAACAGTGTTTGCCATGATTATTCTGGTTTAATACAGCCATTTTTTGGAGGATCTACCTCGTCTGCTGACTGTACTAACTAGATTGTGTTAATCACCACGTGAGTCATAATGCCCTTCTCCTATTTGGATACCTCGTACAGGGTTTAAAGTGTCATACTGAAAGTCTTGAGCTCAATTCAAACACTTAAACTTGCTGCCTAGTGGCATTTATGGCATTCTGTGACAATGAAGTCATTCACAAGAGGCTGGCAGATGGGTCAGAAGAATTACCCATAAGCTTCATGGGTTCAACTGCAGGCTGGGGGAGATATCCTAGGTCATCTCTAATCTTAATCATAGAATCATAAAATCATTAAGGTTGGATTAGACCACCAAGATCACCTAGTTCAAACGTCAACCCATCCCCACTGTGCCCACTAAACCATTTCACCAAGCACCACATCTGTTCTTCTCTTGAACAGCTCCAGGATTGGTGACTGCACCACTTCTGTGGGAAGCCTGTTCCACTAGATCCCTGTATTAGAGCCCTCAGCAAGTCCCAGATGATTCCAAAGATAGATCTGACCTCAAAATACACATCGCAACACCCATGAGAGCTGTTTATAGCTAAACTGGTCTGTCTTCATTTGCAGTGTAATGGAGAAGCCAAAGGCTTCAGTGCTCTGCCTTCCTCTCTGCTCATATACCAGCAAGGAGCAGGGCTTCTCCTTGCTATGAATAAAGCAAATGTAGTAAGGAAAATCAGTGTTTCTGATACGCTGTGCTGAATGGGTGAATTACTGAGTAGTGCCATATCCTGTGGGCTCCCCACGTCCCACCACTTTCCACTTGGCCAGGAACCTTGGAAGAGCAGTCTGTACAAGATTTCAGGAGAGAGTCAGGAGCTTGCTTGGGTGCAAGGATCCTTATTCCCTGGACATGAACCTGCTGTATCTGAGGTCTTCTGCAAACCCAACAAGGCAAATGAAATGGGAGCCCAGTGGGTAAAGCACGACTGCTCCTGAGGCTGGGAGAGTCCTCGCGCTACCAGATTTACAACTCTAACCTAGAAAGTCATTAACAGGACTTGTTATTTTTGGCAGATATGCTTGAAACCCTGAAGAACAAGAGCTGTGGACTTAAATCCTGTGCGATGTGAGGTCTCTGCTTGGCTGTGACACAAGACACATCTCGGATGGGATAAAAGCTTCCCGCCAGGATCTCTGGGTGAGACGATACGGGTGGGAGGACTCCTCTCTGCTAGGAACCCTGAATGTGTGCATAGTTTAGGCTCTTATCTGATGGTTCTCTCTACATAAATATTCTGTGAAAGGCACGATTATTTTTTTTAGGATGGCTTCCTGGGGAAACGAGCCCTTTATGTAACTGAAATATCTGCTGCCTGTCTTCATTCTCCTTCACAACTTTTGAAACCATCGACAAATTTCAGGCAATTTTTTTGGCTCAAGGACCTCATGCTTCTATAAATCTGATGAAAAAATGCATCTGGCTGAAAATCAACAGATCTGAAACGATGCTCCCAGTGAGAAAAATGTCACAGGAAGAGCTCAGGCATACTGTGAGATTGCAGAGGCCAAGTTCAAGAAACCTGATTCCACCAAGTCCTCTGTGCACGGAACTATGGGTTTTCTGGTTTGATGATATAAATAACGTTTATGTGCTAAGCAGAGCAGATTAACAGTGTTTGTATAAGAAATACAGGGTTTGGTATGGTGGCAGAAATGCACGTACTACAGTTCAACAGAGCTCAGATGCAAGGACTGAGTCCTTTAACGTAGCCATCCATGCACAAAAAGCAGAGTTACAGACTTTTGTTCTCCCAGAGCACCTTACAGACAGGGTGAGTTGGATGCATGATAAATCTTGTTAAGTGCACACTGCAAGTTAGGGTTATACCTGAATTTTGGGAAGTATTTCTCATTTCTACATACACAGATGCCCCATCCTACGAGAGCAGTTTGGTCCCATTATGCACTGTGACCAGCTTGGAAGTCAGAAGGGAAGTACCAGATGGCTTGCACGGTGGGACTTCTTCCTGGTGTTTTCATTCTTCTCTTTAAAGATTCATTTTGCTGCATGGGAGTCACTGTCCTTGGAGGAGGCCAAGAACCATGGAGGTGTGGCACTGAGGGACATGGTCATCGGGCATGGTGGGGATGGCTTGAGGTTGGGCTTGGGGATCTAAGAGCTCTTTCCCAACCTCAGTGATTCTATGATTCTACAGGTACAGGATGGCATCCTAAATTCATTACAATTTATACTGTAGTATAATGAACTGTGTGCACGTATGTTCTATTCCATTGATGTAACAGTCAATCTTAAGCCCTTGAATGAGCCCAGGAGCCTCCTTCCCTTCCCAAAGTAGCCAACAGCAAAAATGTCAGGCTTTCTCATGCAAATCCAAGCTGAAAGGTCCGATACCACTCCCCAGAAGGAAACAGGTTCTCCATCTACACTTCCTACAAGCTTGTTTGAGGCATTCAAGGTCCTTGTCTCCATCCAAAATGAAGCTTCTACAAAAAAATCACTATCACGTAAGCCATTTCTCTTGTTCTTTTCTCTCTCCTTCTTCAATGCTTCAGTTCTCCCCAAGCACTTTTGGTCTCAACTCAGGATCTGCTCCAAGTCCATCCTGGACGTGCCTTTATTAGTGCTATCTCCAGGGTTTCTATTTTCCCATCTGGAAGACATGAAGGTAGAAAAACGTTTGGGGTTCGGGGCTTTTTTGTTCGTTTTGTTTTTAATGGGGCACACAGACCACGTATGAGGTCTGCCCCGAAAGTAATGCCTCCTGTTTCATTACGGTGACTGCTCCAAAAGTGAGCGTTTGCAGAATGTTTACGGAGACCAAATAGTGGATGTGAGCACGGCAAATGATGGACTGCATGGGCCATATTTTCCTGGCAACAATGCTGTCATAGATCTGCGAAAGAGTGTGTCATGTCCATTGCTGTAGATGATTACGAGTGCGGTGTACAGGCTCCAGTTCATATGCATATCTAATAGTGGTAACTATGTTGAAAAACAGTGTTTTGTAGCTGAGAATTTGCCCTATATCATGCAGTGTGTTTGTGCTCTTTGCATCTGTCAGGGTTTCCATGGAAATAAATAGAAGGCATTACTTTCAGATCTACATACATATATCTGCCCTGGGGCATTATATTTCCTACTCCAGCAACGGCCACATTCCCTCCTCAAAGAGCTCAGCACTGTTTTTGTAGCATCCAAACTGAAAACAATGCAGAGAAAATTTACTCCTGTGCTCCAGCAACAAAAGGTTGATTTATGGCCCATTCATCCATGACCTGAGGACTCACAAAGAAACTTTAGGAATCTCTGTCCCAAGAGTTTTAGAGCCATAGAAGATGGTGACTGCATCTAAGTCACAAAAAAGCTAAACAAAGACAATGACCCTGATAACTCTCTGAGCAACTGAGCTTGGAGACATTCCTGCCAAGGTTATTCATGACAGCTATTCTTTCTCTTGACCCGATGGAGTCTTGTGCTGCTTTCAGCATTTTAGGGCTTGCATGTTTGTCATTATCATACCTCTTATTGCTTTTTCTTTTTTTGGCTTTCAATTGGTTATTTCAGAAGCAAAAATATAATCGTCCCCACCACTGCCATGTATACATATATATATACATATATATAAATATATATGGGTGTACACTCACATACTACACATATATAAGTTACACTTCATAAAATTCCTAGAGAAACCACCATCAGGATTGATTGAAACAGGCAATTTTGTAGTGAGCTGCAAAGTTTTTTCTTGAATCAGTGAGTCATGATGCTCTATAAAACACACACTAAAACGTCATAATGACCTACCACTATTATTTCTTCCTTAAATCTTTACTGCGAGAGCAAAGGGAGTGAGCAGGGAGAGAGCAGGAGGAATTGAGCTGACTGCAGCACAAGCTGAGGCTCACTTCTGTGAGCACATCGGGCAGATGAGGCTCTCCATGCCAACAGCACTGTAACTAAGGAGAAGGCAGGAAATGTTCTTCTAGGGTCAGAAATCCCCAGATCACTTAGAATCATAAGGGTTGGAAAAGACCTCTAAGATCACCAAGTCCAACCATCTGCTTAGCACCAATATCTCCCACAAAACCATGTCCTTGAATGAAACATCTAGGCATTTCTTGAATACCTCCAGAGATGGTGACCCCACCACCAACCTGGGCAGCCTGTTCCAATGCATTACCACTCTGTCAGAGAACTTTGACCTAATATCCAACCTGATGCAACCGACTGGACCCAAACTAGTCCTAGTAGATACTTGCCTCCCTCCTGTTCTCAAAAGCAACACTAGGATACAGCTACCACAGTCTCTCAGGCAATCATTTCAGTGCTTACAATGTGCTCGTTAGTTGAGATATTTACAGACAGTGCCAAAGTTAAATCTTCCTTGATAAGTTTATTATTTCCTGTCCTGCCCACACTGGACTAATAAACCGACCTTCAGCTGGGTTACTCCCTCCTCTGGTGGGCCTGGAGGTCATGCTATCCAGTGAGAAATTACCCTCAACGGCTGCAGTTGTTATACAAAAGCTGCCCAATGGTTTCCAAGAGCTGATAAATTCGGGAGGCAGATGAGGATTGAAGTCTTCGCCAGCCTTCTAAAACCACAAAAAGTCTCAGCTTTTGGGATGAGGATGAGTAATAGGAGGGACCCACGCCTGGCTTGGCCTCCTCCGTAAGTAGGGCTGGAACACTGTCTTTATGCATGCTGGCCTTGATGCTTGCTCACTGATGTGGTTTCTACTCCACTGCAGAAAGGGAAGGGTAGAAAAATGTGGGGTGAACTTAGTGGTCACCTACTTGCTCTTATTTACTCTGATGAAGCGTGAATTCTTCTTTTTGGCACTGGCAACAGTGGCAATATTTAAACTGCAATTGTCTCAAAATAAGTCTTCTCAGCATTGTACCAGATGCTGAGATGCAATTTTTCCCCACTTACACAGCATATCATGTGTGCCTTCTCCATGGACTGAAAGATGCTCCACTTGCAAGTAACTGCTGTGCAGCCAAAGGGCATTTGCTTTGGGCCACGATCCTCATTTCATGCAGTGTTTGTGCAGTATCTAATGCAGCATACTGCAATGTGGGTTCACTTGTTTGCTTTCCTAAGAATAGGGCAGGTTGGATGTTGGCAGCATTAAACATTTGACCCCTGATTTAATACAGTGAGGAGGAAGGGACAAATGAAATGTATGTCACCATCCACACACACACAATCCACAGTTGGGTTTTCTCACACTCATCTCCACAGCTACATAGAACCACAGAATCATTAAGGTTGGAAAAGACCTCTAAGATCATCAAGTCCAATCATCGTTATATGTAATGGCACATTTTTCATCACAGATACATCGAATCACAAAGATTGGAAGATCAGCCCATCACATTCTTTCTTTTTATTCTGACAGGACCTCTCTCTGTTTTCCAGCCTCCCATACTGCCTCATCTCCCTTGGGTTTTATTTATTTATTTTTTTAATGGATAATAAGGACAAAAAGTGGAACAAAATGTGTAAGCTTGAAAAAATGGATTTCTGGTTGGAAGATTTGTTTATTTATTTCTGGAAAAGAAGCAATCAGAAGTATTTTCCCAGAAAGCAACAAGTTTTTCTTGAGAAATTCTTTCCTCTTCGTGAACTGTGTCAACATCAGCGTTTCTGCCAGTTCATGGGTTTTGCTGCCAAACGAATCCTGAAGCTGAAGTGAACTTAAAACAAGTAGTCTTAGCTCTTATATACTCAAAATTCCATGGGAATGTGATAACCACTGAACTATCACTGACTTTCCCTTTTCCTCAATTCCCACCGAATAGCCATGGCGAAGAGTGATCTGGTGCTTCTGAAGGTCTGTGGTTTTGTCTGAGGATCCAACCATGGTCCCTTCCAACTCAAACGATTCTGTGATTCCATGATTCTAATTATACCCACGGTAAGAGCAGCATAAGGGAAGATTGTGTCTCATTTCTGGTGGCAATGGTACTGAAGAGTTAGTCTCAGGAGGGGCACAAAGCAGGGGGATGCAACCTTGCTCTTGTTACCCACACAGCACGTAAGTTCATTCTTCTCATACCACTCTTATGAAGGACAATCAACTGGCAGTGAGAAATGTCAGCCCATTTTGGACCACATCCTGGTCTAAATGTGGCAGCGTGCTTTTAAAATAAACTGTCAAATCCATGAAATAGAAAATAGGAAGGAATATAATTGCTTGTTCACAACCAAAAATATAACTGACGCAAGTGGAGTTTGTGTTGGACTGGTCCCCCTTTGCCATGTATTTTGATGTAAGCAGCAACCACCATCATCAGCTGGGAGGATAGTCTGACACACCTGAGGTTTGTGCTACCATTCAGCAAGACCTGGACAGACTGGAGATTTGGGCAGGGAGGAACCTGATGAGAACAAGTGTAGAGTCTTGCATCTGGAGAGAAATAAGCATGTGCATCAGTACAGGACAGGGGAAGAGCTGCTGGAGAGAAGCCCTGCAGAGAAGGACCTGGGGGTCCCTTCCAGTCCCTATGATTCTGTGATTTTGTGATCTAGAGATGGGAAGCCAGTGCTTTGTCATGCAAGATGCCTGACAACTATTAAAGAAAGGCACTGACTTCTTTCTTGTGCCTGTCAATGCTGAACTCAAAAAGATTACTCTCTTAGCTGAGCCTTATGCACACTCTAGTGCAAATATTAGCAATGCTAAAATGAATTGAAATGTAATAATAGAATAAAATAATGTCAAGTAGCATAACATAAAATAGCAATATTATGTCTATGCACTTGGAAAGCAAGCAGAAAAGAAGTCATTTGCTCCCTCTGCTTTATGCAGTTCACCAACACCACCCCACCATTCTTTGCACCTTCACCACTGCCTTCACACTACATTTAGGACCTCGAGGTTATAGCATTCAGTGGTATAAATCTACTTCCCAGTGAGCTGCAGGGATATACTCCATGAACATATCCAGTGTGGCAGACCAACGTGACTCCAGAGGAGACCCACAGAATGTGTTGGGTTGTGTGGGCAACACCTGATGCTTTAGAAGCATGCCTTGCTTTAGAAGCATGGCAGGGATCGGTTACTGCGTCGCTTAGAATTCAAACCAGAGGTTTGCCTTTCACTTTTTTAATTATTTGTACAGACCGATCCCAATGGATAATTTGTAATGCATGCATTTACCCATCCACAGGTATCATAGAATCATAGAATGGCCTTGGTAGAAAAGGACCACAATGATCATCTGGTTTCAACCCCCCTGTTATGTGCAGAGTCGCCAACCACCAGACCAGGCTGCCCAGTTATAGTGGTTTTCTATCCAGAAGTTAACTGAAGGATGTTATGCCCACTGGGTCAGCATCAAGTTTCAAGTCATCAGGGACCAGCGTTTTAGGCTGTAATTATTTCCTTCCTTGCAGTGCTTATCTCCTTGCACTGACTGGAGAGAGGGTTTCGCCACCACTCCAAACTAGCTGAGAAATGAATCAATATCAGTGAATGACAGTGCAAGACTGCATCCAACCATACATCCAACACCCTGCTATAAGAGTGGGTAAAAGCAGATGCTCAGGGAAGAGAAAGTGGAAATATTCAGCATCCTCAACACTTTGCAGCAAGAAGTTCCACTGCTCTTGCAAAGAAAAAAACTCCATTTGAGTTCATTTTTAACTGAACTGATCTGTCATTAGCTTCCTTCAATGGCCCTTCCTCTTCAATGGCAAAAAGTTAATCCTCTCCATACTTCAGTAGATTACCAGCCTTTATTATCCCTCCTCAGTTGTCACTAGCACAGGTTTAATCCCTTTCCCAGCTTCTCATTTCACTGCTGAATTACTCCAAACTTATGCAAGTATCAGACAATTGACTTGCATGGTCATCTGAACCTAGCTATAGCAGTTACGCAAGGAGGAGGAAAAAACACATTTCTGGATTATCTCGTGACGCTTTGCTGATGCACACATTTTTATTGACTTCTGCTGGATCAATTTTTGATGTCTGTGTAGGTTTTTTTTTTTTTAAGCAGACGCCAGCAAATTTATTTGGGATTGACAACCTAGATGTGTAGAGAGATACAGTAGCACAGATGTCACTGCAATGAGACGCAAGGACACCAAGGAAGATGAAAATCTCGTGATATGGAAGGTGAATAGCATCCAGGCAATTTTTTCTTCAACTTCATATCTCGTGAACAGATTTTGATACATCTCCTTTTCCAGGAGCGTGAGAAATCAGATTCAAGTCCATGAAGGCATTCGTGACCCTGTGAGTTAAAGACGTTGGTGACTCTTTGTAGGACTGAAGACTCAACTAGCAAAAAGAACTTATGAATTCAAATACGTTTGAACAAATAGCTCTCAACTCCTTCTATATAAACTTTTTTTTTTCCCCCCCCCCACATATGAGACTTTCTATTTTTGTTTGTCTCATTTTTGACCAAACCTTTGTTTTGGTTGAATGTCTTGAATTTCCTTTGTTGTGATTGAGAAGATACTTCCAAAAAAGGAAAGAAAGGAAAACTCAGTGGCTTTTTCTCTGGCTGACTTTATTTCATAGTAAATGAAGAGGATTTATTTTTGTGCACGCTTGTATATTATTTCTGAAGAGCTACAGAATATCAGGGAAATAAACAGATTGCCCTTTTTTTTTTAATTATTATTTTTAATAAAAATGCCTCAAAACAAACCTTGAAAAGCTTGCGGCTCTTCTGTGTGATCATCCACATCGCAGCAAAGTGAATATTACATTCAAACTGAATAGCTCTCCAAATCTCTCCTCCAGAGGTAGAAATGGCAACAGGAGCTGGGAGCCAGGGATGAGCCTATGTGTCAGGGCTTTTCATTATGTTAGTAAGTATTTCTGGGAACTGAGGAACTCACAAAGCTTGAGGACATTCTCTGGTGTCTAATGGGGTCTTCAGTTCATTCCTAGGATCTTCAGTAATGAAAAGACAGGCCCTGCTCCTATGAAAGTTGTGCTCCTGGACCTGAACCCCACAGCTGGCTTCTGATCTGCAGAACAGGGAGCATGGCTTCGCTGTCCCACCATCGTCATTCATCAGCACCACACAGAGTCATAGAATCATTGATGTTGGAAAAGACCTCTAAGATCACCAAATTCAACCCTAAACCACCCCCATCATGCCCACTGACCATGCGTCTCTATGACATATCTCCACAATTCTAGAACATCTCCAGGGATGGTAACCCCCCAACTCCCTGGGCAGCTGTGCCACTGCATCCCCACTTGCTTGGAGGACAAATATTTCCTAATATCCAACCTGACCCTCCCCTGGTGCAGCCTGAAGCCATCACTTCTTGTCCAATTGCTGTCACCTGGCAGCAGAGGCTGACCCACAACTCACTCCAATCTCCTTTCAGGGAGCCATTGAGAGTGAAGAGGTCTCCCCTGAGCCTGCTGTTCTCCAGACTGACCCATCCCATTCCCTCAGCTGCTCCCCATAAGAGCTGTGCTCCAGACCCCTTGCAGCTCCATTGCCCTTCCTTGGACACACTCCAGGCCCTCAAAGTCTGTCTTGTAGTGAGGGGCCCAAAACTGAACACAGCACTCGAGGTGCAGCCTTGCTTATGACAAGCTCACACTTGAAGGAAGAGTGTTATTTTAATCCCCAAAGACGAGTTTTTCAGGCCCAAATTGGCAGTAGCATGCTCCCTGTTCCCCGCTGCAATAAAAATGCTTCCTAAGGACAGAACAAATATAAGGGGAAAGTGACTTGTGACAATTTTGCTGTCATGTTGCTATGGACAAGAAGCCAGGGTGATCCAGCCACCACAAGAAGAGGAGATAAAGAAGCAGAAAAGGTACAAAAATGGAATAATGTGATGTTTCCAGCTGGTGACATGCAGGCCAATGTAAATGGCCTAGAATTGGTCCAGGAAATGACGTTGAAAGTCCTATCTGATTAAAAGCTTAAGGCTAGAAATGCATCATCAAATAAGAAGTGGGAAGAATGGGGTTGACTGCCTCGGGTCAAACATTCGCTCAGCCAAATGTCTTGCCTCCAAGGAAAGCCACAAGACATCACTATGAGGGCCATGAAGCCATGTAAGAAGTATGCCTGGACCATTAAGTGGTGCAGGTTTTGCAGATGTTTGTTCAGAGCCTTTGTTGCCTTTCAGAAAAAGGCACAAAGCAGTTTTGGGGTATTCGGGTAGCTCCCAAAAACCCACCAAAATGCTTCTTATCAATAGGACCTACCCAAACTGTGCCCAGATGAGCTTCCTGAGCTCCCAGGCTGTGTATTTAGAACTCATATGTTGGGAAGTTTAAGTCATAATCTTTGTTTTTGTGGGTTTTTTTTGTGGATGTTTGTGGGTATGTATACAAGTGGTGCAGCCAGACTGCAAATCTCACTGCAGGGGTATTGATGGACCTCCATTCTCACTAACCAAAATGCTGGAGGTTTCATAGAATCATAGAATCCTTAGAGATGGAAGGGACCTCTGAAGGCCACCTGGTCCAACTCCCCGGCAATGAACAGGGACACCAGTCGTGTGCCTTTTTGATAAAGCTACAGGAAACCATGACATACTCCTCATTTCAGCACAAGACCATCCCGACGTTGCTTCAGGCCCAACGTGCATGCAGCTGTGCAGAGCTTCACTGAGCTCTTCCACCCGTAATACCGTCCTTCAGTCATTGCAGGCAATTCCAGTGATTGCTGCACAATAGAAAAATATTAATTGTTTCATCAGAGAGTGAGTGACAGCCCATGCTGCCCCGGGTGTGTGATGGAGACAAAGAGCTCGAGTCAGTCGCTTAAACAGCAATTGTGATGAAATTAGGATTCCTTTGTGAGCATTTCACCCCTATCACTTCTGTCTCGGGACATATACTGTAAAGAGGCATCTTGCAAATAAACACGAACGTTCTCTATCCAGAGTGACTGTCAAACAGCCAGATTAAGAACAGGGAAAATGGGCACACAGTGTTCAGTCATAAAACTACTGGAAAAGATGCTCAACAATGAAGTGGAATTAAATGAAATTCTAGCCACTCAGAATACATTATCCCTGCAGCATGTCCATGAAATCACTCTCTGAATTGCAGAGCAATTTGCTCTTAGCCTATGAAACCTTTCTTCTTTTTTTCTCCCCTTTTTATCCCCCCGCCCTTAATTTTTTTTTATTTTTTTTTTTCTGATAGCAATCATTTGGGAACTCATTTCCCACTCGTTATGCTCCTGAAGGAAATATTCTACAAGGGAACAATAGCGACGTGCCATCACCATGTTACGGGTCACTCATTCAGTGGCAGTAATGTGCCCACTTCCCAATTGCTTTGCCTGTGTGCACTGAGCTGCCTCTGGAAAGGCTTTCATGTCCTTTAACTCTTTGCAGCACTGCTGCTTCATCGTTCCAGCAGCCTTGAACTTGCCTTTGCTAAGAAGCAACCTGTGTGGACTGACATGGCAAGGATGCGCATGAAATACTTTTCTTGACATGATGAGCAGGGATGTGGAAGGAGGGAGACTAACATTACACAGAGTCTTGCCGGTGCTGTGGTTAAGCTTAGTTTGACCCAGTGATGAATAAATTAATTGCTTTAAAGAGCTCCTGTGCTGTAGATTGCAGGCACGGTGTGCTGGAAAAAGCAAACCATTGCTTTTATTTGCTGAGAGTCTTAGTGAAGGAGCTGGAAAGGACTGCATCATAGGATGCCTTGGTAATGCATTGGAACAGGCTGCCCAGGGAAATGATGGGGTCACCATCCCTGGAGGTGTTCAAGGAACGTGGAGATGTGGCACTTGGGGACATGGTCAGTGGGTGTGGGTTGATGGTTGGAGTTGGTGATCTTAGAGGTCTTTTCCAACCCTGGTGATTCTATGACTCTAAAGTGTGATTGTCAGTATGGAAATGCTGCCTTCACAGGTACAAGACATTGCTGTTCACTCATTGGATCACAAAGAAATGCAGATGGCCAAATTTGGCTGGATGGGACATTTTGTGGTTGGTGCCATTGAGAACGTTTGCCTCAGCATTTTCCTGTGCAAACCCATCTGCCCGTATCCATTCCTCTCTTGCTTTTATAATTAGTGCTACCTCTATCTCAAGGCCTGATTTGTCATTCTGCCTTTGTGCAGAATTTCCAGTGCAATGGAGCACTTTCGTGCACAACCACAATTTGCAGATCAAGAAAAAGGACAGCGTGGCCTAAAAATCTCCTTTTGGCCAAGCGTTGAAAATGAAGGCAACAATTAGAAATAAGAAGACAATGGGGGAAAGACAGAACGAGGAAGATGGTAATTAGCAAAAATGAGAAGCTGTGAAATTAAGGCAGTTGGTTAGGAAAGCTGAAGGCATTAGGGAAAGTCCCAGGCTTAAAGGGCTGTAGAGAATATTAAAAACATGAGAGAGACACTTAACCCATTGCTGGTTGAAGAGAAGTACTAACAAGTTCTCCATCTCCCAGGATGTTCCAATTCTTTTTTTAATGAATATAAAAAAATCAGTTTTTGTTCATGAGTCTGATTAGTATTAATTATCAAAGAAGATATTAAGAATCCAGAGGAATGCATTTGTTCAGATATTGCTAAGTCCTTCTAATGCATCTAAGAATCCTCAAAGTGTTTGCTAAGGGGAAATCTGCGCAAGCATGTAGTAAGCCGTGCACAGCTTAACATGAGCTTTTACTCAAAGTAAATATATTATCAGTCATAACAGGGATAAAAGGGATTTTAAACAGACAATTGCCAAACTACGCATGGAGATTTAAGGAATGCTGGCTATGCTAGGGAGTGGGGTTAAGGGGTCTTGGAAAGCAAGGAGCTCACCATGAACTCCCACTGTGCCTCCGTAGCAGGGAGAGCAACAGAGACCTTGGAGGAGATGAGCAGGCAGTTGTAATTAGGGAAGGAGAAATGTTTTCTGCTACTACACGAGGCACCAATGAGAGCACGTAGAGCAGCTAGTTGTCTGCTGTCAGGATTCTAAAGAGGGGTTTGGGAGAGGAATGAAATGTGCCTCAAAAGAACAAAACAAAGTGCAAGAAGAATTGCTCCAGAGCCAGAGGACGTGCCTTGCGCTGAGACTTTCTGCCATTCAATCTGCTTCATTTATCAGAAGGAAGACGGATAGGTGACTGGTTTGATTAAAGCGTGTAAGTGCTTCCATAAGGATAAAATTTGGGTTAGCAAAGCCATCTTTAATCTTGTGGAGAAAGGCGTATTTATGACTGGAAGTGGGATCCTGACATATTCAAATAGAAATGATTTTCAGCAGAGTGATGGGCCATTTGAACAAAGTGCCACGGAGAGCACTGCCTCTCTCTGACACTGAATGCTTTCAAATCGAGACTCAATTTCTCCCTCAAAGAAGTCACATTCACCCTAAGGCTCTCGATGTGCTGCTAACCAGCCTAATTCAGTAACAAATACGAGGTCAAATTAAATGATCGGTGACATCTTCTGCCCTTGAAGTCACTGCAATACCAGCGTAGTGCTCTGGAGTTTTTTAGTCTGTCAGAACCATAGGATCATTAAGGTTGGAAAGGACCTCTAAGATCATCACGTCCAGCCATCAGCCCATCACCACAGTGCCCACTAAATGTCCAAATGGCTTCCCAGCCTCTGACCTCCTGGTGTCTCATCAAGTTCTGGGGGCTTAACCCCCCAATATGGACTTTGTGTCAGCTCCATGACCACATCCCAAAGCACTCCTGCATTCTGAGCTTCCATTCCCTACCACTTTTTCCCTTCTATATACCCGTTCCGTTGTTCAGAAAGGGACCCTCGTACAAATAACCTCACACACGGAACAACAGAAGCAACACTCAACACAGCCTTCTTTAATCCCATGATTTAAGATGGTGCCTCTGTGTATATTCACTAGATTAAATGTCTTTGCTGGAAGTGCACCGAGATGGCACATTTCCCAGGACATATATTCCAAGTCAGTGTGAGCACATCTAGCACAGCCTAGTTGTGCCTCCCAAGTCCTGCTCTGACACAAACCAGAATGAATATGTGGAGGTCGTAAAGGGGAAAATGCAGAAGCAGGAAATGTTTCCTGCCCAGACAACAGAGTTTGGAAGGCACCTCTAAGCAAGTGGCAATTAAAAAAGAAACATGTTGCACATCTCCTTGCATTCCAGGGAGAAGCCTGCAGAGCATCTTGCCTTGCACAACACCGCAGCCCATGCAGAGCTTCCCAGTCTTGGCACTCCACCTTCCACCAGGTCATGGCAGCATCTCTGAGCGCTGCTCTCCCTCCCCTTTGGAAAAGATGCCAGGGAGCCCTCTGGGGAGCACCACCCCAAGCAAATGCTGCGGAGACTTAATTGCAGTACCAATGATAAGCAGAGCTGCCAGCTGGGACCAAGAGTGCGTTGCATCCACAGTGAGAAAGTCGTCCCAGTGAAGCAGAAAATAGGAATGTGTTGAGCCATTGCGTGGTCCTCCATAAAGATAGAAGTGCTACCAGGGGTTCCATGGCTGGCTGTGTGCATCCACTCATTTCCTGATTATTATTTCCGTCCCCTCCCCAGCCTTTTCAGCAATACATAAATTAATATATAAGCACTCCTATCCCTGTGATAATAGCTGGAGCGTCCATTTAGCCCACAGCCCTTTGGTGGCATTCACACATCTCAGCCTGGTACTGGTGGCCGTGATTTGAGTTAAAAGGATGTAGCAGGGAATTTAAAACCAAGGGGCAGGATCATCAGCTGGTGAATTCAGGGTAGACCAGTCAAAGCCAACAGAACTACAATTATTTAGATTAAGCGGGGAGATCTGGCTGTATACACATGAAACTCTGCCCAACCTGCCTGTGCTCATACCTCCAAGCTCTCACTATTTGCTATCCTCTGCAGAAAAAGAGGTTAATTATCATCATCTGGAAGCACCGGAGTGAAATTAAGTAAAGGACGATTTAGGAGGTATGTCAGGAAGCATTTCCTTGCCAGAGCCTTGCTAGAGCATAGGATAGCCTCACAGGCAAGGTGAGGAGTGCCTGATGGGTTGTGTTGGTGAAACCTGGGGTGCTGCAGGCACTGGGAAGGGTGCTGTAAGGAGGAGCACCCCTCTATCCTAGGAAAAAGATCTGAGATCTGAGCGCTTTTGGTTGATTTCCTGCTTCTGATTGATCAGATTTCCCCACGAAAGCACTGCGCAGGGCACAGGCTATCTGAATTATTATCCAAGCAAACACTCTCATTCTCAAAATCTGGGAAGTTTTCCAGCTTAATTAACATTAACATTTGTTTTCACTAAGCCGTCTGTCATTGTGCCACCAGAAGCACTAAATATGAGCTCCGAGTACACACGCGGGTAGGTAGCGATTCAGGTGGAGCATGCAGTTTTATTTCCAAGCTTTGTTCCTTACAAGCTTCGTTATTTCTCAGCTCTGTAAATCATCTCTTCTTCGTATGGCAGAACCCTTTCTCCTGACACATGGTCTCATTGAAAGCTAATGACCAAACATCATGTCACATCCTCGGCTCAGCTGTAGCTAGACGTGAACCCTGATTGCCTTTTGCTGTTATTGCTACTGGTAGTAAGGGAAGTGCAAGGTAATGGTTTCAGAGTGCCATTGTGTCCCTGTTCCCCTCCACAGCTGCACTGAGATGCATTTTTCTTAACTACCAGCCCTGTAGGGTTAGATAGCTGGTCCCCAACCCATCCCTACAATTACCTGCTTTGCTCTTAGGGATTTCAATGTCCTGTTCTTATTTACAAACCCCTTTCCCAAGGGACAAATGCTGAGGGATGGAGAGGCTGTATCAGTGACAGTGTGAGCCAAATCACTGGGAAGGACCCAGGGGTGGACCCTGGAGGTATTCAAGAACCATGGAGATGTGGCACTGAGGGACATGGTCCGTGGGCACGGTGGGGTTGAGTTAGACTTGGTGATCTCAGAGCTCTTCTCCAACCTTCATAGTTCTGTATCAACATCCAACCCAACCTAAACAACCTTACAGAAGCTGTATTTCTTACATGGATGGCCAGCTCTTGTAAAAGCTCTAAAAGATTAAACAGATTCCCACCTATCTCTAAGCTTGCTCTAACTTTGCTTTACTCTGTTCAAAAGGGAAATTCAACATTTCCATCACAAGACCCAAAGCAGCAAACAGAGTCTCCCTTATACCTGGATGCACATATTGATACTCAGGATTGGTCCCAGGTGCCACCAATTCCTTCCCTGATTGCCTGGTCAATCTGATTGGAGCATGGCTCCTCTCAAGCTTTAATAAACCTCTCAAGCTTTAGTAAAGCTAGAGAACTGGTGCATGATTTTTTTGGTCAGAGCTTTTTCTGTGTCTGAATGTCAACTTTTTCCCTGCTTGACCTTCCCATTTGGAAAAAGCCCTAATGATGTTTTTTCATTGATGCATGTGCTGGTAAGTACAAGATTAAGGAGCTCGTCTTCAGAACTTGGGTGTCTGTGACTTGGGTTGACTTCATGCTATCATACTCAGGTGATAGGGCTTAAGAGGGAGATGTTGTGCAGATGGGGATCTTGAAACTGGTTGTATTTCTGGTGGATATGGCTCCCTGTGATATTTTGTGCCTGGTACTGGGTTGGAAGTGGAGCTCTCGCTCCAGTGTCTGCTTGGCAACAGAAGTAAAGGTTGGCATGGCAACTCTGATCCAACACATAAAAGGGGACAGAGATCAACTGCTGTCACATCCACAGAGAGAGGGACAAGAAGGTAGGCAGCTGAACTTGGATTAAAAACACGGTGGATGGTGGGGAAAACTTTACCATCCAACAGTGAAACACTTCACCACATTCTTGGGGGATGCCACAGATTTCTCATGGCAGCAATGCTTTATAACTAGCACAGATGAAGCTGTCAGTGTTTGTCTAGATGCAGTTAACCCTCTTCTACATAAAGGCTTGAACAAGTTCATTTATTGCAGCTTTTTCTGCTGCTTTTTCCTCAAGGACTCCTCAGTTGGTTGAACTCCTTTGGCTCTTCCCAGCTTTGCAATCAGTACCCAGGAGCTTTTTGTTTTCCAGTTCCCCTCTGCCACGCTGACATCAGATGCTGATGGGTCTCTGCATCCATACACAGTGCACTCTCTTGTAGTACCACACCTTATCTCATTACCCTGCTTCTAATGCTGGAATTCACTGGAACAGGTTGCCCAAGGAGGCTGTGGATGCCCCATCCCTGGAGGCATTCAAGGCCAGGCTGGATGTGGCTCTGGGCAGCCTGGTCTGGTGGTTGGTGACCCTGCAAACAGCAGGGGGTTGAAAGTAGATGATCACTTTAGTCCTTTTCAACCCAGGCCATTCTATGATTCTATGAATGCTGTTTTACCAAACTCCCAAGAAACAGCTAAGCCTTCTGCAATTTTCCTAGTTGCCTTCACCTTGTTTGTCAACTTCCAAATCATTTTGGGACGTTTCTCCCGCACCTCATCCTTCTTTTTCTTCTTCCTCTCTTACAGGACTCCCTCAGACTACTGGCCCTGTAACTGCACTCTGTGTCTGGCACCTTCTCATACTTAATATATTATTTCCACTTCACAGTACTCAATTTGTGAAACAGAAACTTAGCTTTATGCCTGCTGTATCTTCAGAGGGTTCATGTAGAATATGAGAGACAAAAACTGAAGGATCCAACTCTATAAAAATACACGTGTAGATGTTGCTGAAAATTAACCCTTTCATTCAAAGAGAATAAAGGTCCAACTCAGGCGTTCTAAGCTAACCCAGACTCGACCTTGTACCTGGAATAGCTGTATTGGACAGCACTTAGTCAGAAGAGGATGGGATCGTATCCCTAAAACTGCAGAACATCCTTGGTGCTGAATGTGTTCTGGATGCTGCAAAGAAATGTGAAGAAGCAACGTAGGGGCACTAAGCAAATTCAGGCCAGTAGATGCACTGCTGGCCTGCTCTGCAAGTCAAGTTCTGCATGGAATCATTGCCCGCTGATAGTTTTCACCACATCCCTTTAAATTGGAGCTTTCCAGTCAGTGCTGTTAGGGTCTATTATGTCTGTTCTTAATCCATTATTATATCTGTTCTTAGCCCTTTTCAGGGCTTCTTAAATGAGGATGGGTTCTAAATGTAGAAATTGTGTGGTTATCTGGCACGTGAACTAATCTAAAAGAGTGGAGAAGCAGCACATAATGGAGATGGAGATATTAGGAGAATTGAAATCAAGGAGAAATCCAAGACTAGAAACATCATTCTGAATTATTCTTTAACTTTACTTGGTTAAACTGAAGTAAAACAAAATGAACAAAGCCATGAGACAGAAGCTCAATCTCCTACCAAACGAATAATAATACCAAGCACACACTGAGCTGCTCCGATCCCAGCACAGAATCTCTGCCTGCTATAAACGCTGCTGGATTTAAATATCAAGTATATTCAATGCATCAACAACAACAAAATATAATCCACGCTATTTCATATGACAATGCACGGGGTACAAAAATAGAAAGGCCCGCTCCATTAAGCTTGCATCTCAAACTGCACTGAAATTATAATCAACAGCTTCTTCAGGGCAGAGGAAGAGAAAACAAAGGAAGGCAGAAGAAAATAAATAAGATATATATATAAATATATATATTGTGTTACTCAGAAGATGCCTGTTCCAGCCTTTTTTTTTTTTTTCTGGATGTATGCCCTTGTGTGGTCACTGAAGCCAGGCTTTGTTAGTTGTGGGATCTGAACATTTACAAAACCATTCTCCTTTCCTGGTGTGACCCACAGAGCTGCATGCCAGGTTCCACCAACAGGGTCCACTCACGTCCTCCCTGCTCCCTTCCCTGATGACCATGTAAAGACAAGGAAAGCCAAGAATGGATCCTGCAGGGATCCATCCATGGATCGGGAAGGCTCAGTGGGCACAAGGGTTGGCTTGGGGTCAGGGAGCTTGACATTCAGACCAGGTCCCTGTTCTACTTACTGCCTTTCAGCACTCCCTTCTCTTGCCCTGAGGCCATTGTAGGATAGCATCGGTCCCATCTGGGTGCTTTTGAACAGATTTTTCAACAGACACCTGAATATTACGAAGGTTTTTTTTTTCCAACTTTATCACCAATCAGAACTGGTCAGAGCTACCATTTCAGAATTGCCCAGGCAATCGAATCAAGCGTAACATTAAAAGTGTCAATTTTGTTAGTCCTTTTTTTCTAGTGCTACCTCACCATTGGGGTGTAGGCATAGGGCCTACCTTGTTTGAGCAAGGGAAGCTCAGAAAAACCATTCTCTCTGGTGCTGCTCTCTTTGGAGCATGTCGATAATCTCCAAGCTCCATCCTCTCATTTCCCAGCTTCCCTGCAGCTAGAGAATCTGAATTCTGTTATTACATCTTTTTTTTCATCATTGATTTATGTAAATTAAATAGCAAGAAATACCAACATTCCAGCCAAAAGGAGAAATGCTGGTTTTACAGGCTCAATATTTCACACAGGTTATTCATTCCTCCTTGTGAGCAACTTCTTCTTTTCCCCTTCGCATTATATTTTTACTGATAGCATTAAATGCTGGATGTAGGCAATATCTTTGATATATGGACAATTTACAACTCACAGAGAGAACCTTGACGGGATTCTTCTTCGTTTCTTTATCATCTTGTTCATAAATTAGAGCTGCTCCAAAAAGGGGACTAAGCAAAGGGAAAGCATGGCTCTGTTTGAGGGGTGGAAGTGTGGTCTATCTGTAACATATGACCCGGACCGTCAAGCTGCATTTGATGCATATATCTCTTGAATGCACTAAGGCAGTTTGCTTGTGGCCTAAGGGTTGTATATAGCCTTGTTGGGCAGTTAATTCTTTTGTGCACTGCCCTCCTGAGTGCTTTCCTTCTTCAGGACAAACTGGGAATGGACAAGAAGGGGGAAAGCTGACAGGGTGAATTCATGGAAGAACAGCAATGCCAGTGCGGGCCAAGGGCTCATCCAGCCCAGCTGCAGAGTCACAATGCCCTGTGATGACATGCAGCTGCCACCAGAACAGACCTTGGGAAGGTTATAGTAGACCAAGCATACAGTTACATTTATTGATGTAATTCTCCAGTCTCTGGCAATAGGCTTCATAAAAATGCTGGGATTTTTGCCATTTTTCTGGTGTGATTGCAAATCATTGGATGGATAGTGGGCATGGTGGTGATGGGAGGGTGGCTGGACTAGATGACCTTAGTGGTCTTTTCCAGCCTTAATGATTCTATGATTCCATAAGCCCACATCTTATCAACTCCGTCTACTTTCACCCCATTATGTCACATGAAGAAGGCAACCAGCTTTCTGCACATCTGCAGTAGGAAGGAACAGTGTCCAGCATCCCCTGCCATAAGAATGGGAAGTGTCATAGTCGTCCCTTGACCTGCACGCAAGGAGATGAGATTAAGTCCCTTATGCAAGGAAGGAAATTATACATATATCTCCATCACTGTTGGAGTTACTCACACCAGACAGACATTATTTCGAGCCTAGAACTGGGACTTCTCTGTTTTTTTTTTTGTTTTTTTTTTGCCCTTGAGATTTGTATTAGGAAAGATTTAGGCTGTATATATAGAAAAAGTTTTTTTTTTTTTATAATAAGGGCAGTGAAGAACAGGCACAGGTTGTCCAGAGAGGTGGTGGATGCCCCATGGAAACATTCAGGTCAGGCAGGATGGGGCTCTGAGCACCTGATAGAGCTGTGGGTGTCCCTATTCATTGCAGGGTAGTGGGACCAGATGGCCTTTAAGTGTCTCTTCCAACTCAAACAGTCCTATGAAGATTTATGATGTCCCCTTGCCCTTCCTCCCACAACACTTTTAATTCAAGTCAGATGTCATTGACAGAGGCCACAGATGGAGAGTGTGACCTTCCCTGCTAGGATGACAAGGGAGCATGTTCAAGGCCTTCCTGTGCAGTGGAATGGCACCTGGAAAGAATAAGGCTGGGTGAAAGCCAAGGAGGAGGGGAATAGATGAGCTATGAATTTTCTTCATCTTTTCCATGGAAAAAGCATTTTGTTTCTTCCTCTGGGTCATAGTAGCAACAGAGTAGAATGCTTAGACAACTGCTAGAAATGTGTGTGGGGAAGAAGATTTTAAAATCCTACACATTGGAATCATAAGGGTGGGAAATGAAAATAGGGACACTTCACTACTTCAATAGGGACACATAGGGACACTGAATTTCTTCAGGGACACTTATCCCATCCTAGTTCGATGTTCTGTAAATACAAATTTCCCCCCTTGAAGTTACCCACGTGAAGACATGCTCCAAATATGTGAGGAAATGTCAGAGAAAGTTGTTCATCGCTGTCGCATCTCAGCAATGGCATCTATGGCTTCTCTAGGTCTGGGTGCTCCATACACCCAGAGGAAGGCACCATCCCTTCTCATGGAATACCTGGACAAGGAAAACTCAACTTCCATGAGCTGCCAACCCTCAGCTGCAGTTTTAGGTCACAGTCGTTTCTTAGAAGACCATTTCAGAAGACGGTACAGTGTGTGTTAGCTCTAAAATGCGTAGGTGCTGCATTAATCTTGCTCTTCATGCATCTGTAGTCATTTTCCTCTGTTTGTAAGCAGCACTTCGCTGCATAATTTGCTACCCCCACAGGGTTTGTTTCAAACAGACCTCGTGTTTAAAATAGAGTTGTTAAGCTGATTCTCTTTTTGTTCTTCGAGATATGGGTTGAGGTACACCTGTTATAAAACATCTGTAGGTAAAATCACAGCAGCTCCCTTTGTGCCATCTGAAGTCATGACTCCTGTATGGCTGTTGGTTCCAGGATCGTGATTGTGACGCTATTTTGAGTTAGGATAAAAACAATGCCAACACTGACAGCTTTGGCACAAGCTTTCCTACGAAACAATTGCTTGATTGCTCTGTCTCAGCACCTCCTTCCACATGGATACTCCTATGGATGGCTAATCTGCCTCCAGCTGGGCCTGGAGACATCCTTTGCACATCAAATCTCCAGAAAGACAGTCAGCACAGATTTGCTGGCTAATGAAGATGTATTCAGCTAAGAATGATGGTATTTACACTGAATCCTAGAGCTGCAGTAGAGAAAGAACTCTTCCCTTTCCTCCCCAACCCCCATTACACCTGCAGAGTTTGTTCTAATTCCTTTGCATGGTGGCCGGCCTCTGCTTCCAGTCAGAGCCTGGAGAAGGGCCAACCCCTCTGAAAAATTTGCTCTTTTCTCCAGATTAATTGTCCTAACAAAATACACTGTTTCTATCTAAAAACTTGGTCTTGCTAAAAAAGGGAGAGTTTTCTGCGATGACCGTGACAGTGCTCTGGTTCTCTTAGTATCCCTTCCTCTAGCAAATTCATATTTATTTGTATTTATCTTCTCTCTTTATCCTTATTGTGAGGAACATGAAGGTGCCTTGCAGTTTGTGGAATGACTGTTGTGTTGATCCTCCTGGACTGGCAATGTATGACAGAGTTGCCCATGGCTCTATAGGTGGATGGAGCGTATGCATTGATGGTCCCTCTTCAGTTGTGAATCTTTATGGTACTATAACCAAGATATTCCACCGGGAATCACAGACAGAGCAAACTGGGGGAGATACATCGTGTCTGTCTGAACAATATGTATGTATACATGTTCTCTTGTCATGAACCTTTCAGAGATTGGCCTCTGACAAATCACAGAATTGCCCAATAACGGAGGACCTCTTGAGAAGAACT